>NC_063339.1:26762824-26790996 GCF_021869965.1 Rhincodon typus | reverse complement strand
ACAACAAGGTGCAGGGCTGGATGAACACAGCAGGCCAAGCAGCATCAATCTAGCATCAATGCTAGCCTCTCTGCTCCTATGATGCTGCTTGGCCTGCTGTGTTCATCCAGCCCTGCAGCCTCTCTGCTCCTATGATGCTGCTTGGCCTGCTGTGTTCATCCAGCCCTGCAAGCCTCTCTGCTCCTATGATGCTGCTTGGCCTGCTGTGTTCATCCAGCCCTGCACCTTGTTGTCTATTCATGTACACATCCATATGCCTTTTAAATGTTGTAATTGTACCAGCCACCACCACTTCCTCTGACAGCTCATTCCATACATGCACCACCTTCTGCGTGAAAAAGTTTCCCCTTAGGTCCCTTTTAAATCTTTCCCCTCTCACCTTAAACCTGGACCCTCTAGTTTTGGATTCCCCTGCCCTGGAGAAAAGATCTTGGCTATTCACCTTATCCTCATGATTGTATAAACATCAATAAGGTCACCCCTCAGCCTCCAATGCTCCAGGGAAAATGACCCCAGCCTATTCAGGCTCTCTCTACAGCTCAAACCCTCCAACCCTGGCATCATCCTTGTAAATCTTTTCTGAACCCTTTCAAGTTTCACAATTAAGGGTGGCATGGTGGCTCAATGGTTAGCACTGCTGCCTCATTGCACCAGGGACCCAGGTTCAATTCCAACTTCAGCTGGCTTCTTTATTCATTCACAGGATGAAGACATTGCTGGCTATGCGCATTTATTGTCCATCCCTAATTGCCCAGAGGGCAGTTAAGAGTCAACCACATTGCTGTGGGTCTGGAGTCACATGTAGGCCAGACCAAGTAAGGATAGCAGTTTCCTTCCCTAAAGGGGATTAGTGAACCAGATGGGTTTTCCTGACAATCGACAATGGTCACCATTAGACTTATTGGATTTGAATTCCACCATCTGCCTTGGTGGGATTCGAACCCAGGTTCCCAGAATATTACCTGGGTCTCTGGATTAATAGTCCAGCGATAATACCACTAGGCCATTGCCTCCCCCACACTGTCTGTGTGGAATCTGCACATTCTCCCCGTGTCTATGTGGGTTTCCTTTGGGTGCTCCAGTTTCCTCCCACAGGCCAAAGATGTGTAAACTTAGGTGGATTGCTCATGCTAAATTGCCCATATTATCCAGGGATGTGTAGGTTAGGTGCAATAGCGATGGGAAATGCAGGATTATAGGCATAGGGAAGAGGTTGTGGGTCTGGGTGGGATTCTCTTCAGAGGGTCGGTGTGGACTTGTTGGGCCAAATGGCCTGTTTCCACACTGTAAGGATTCTATTCTCTTCAATATCTTTCCTATAGCAGGGAGACCAGAATTGAATGCAATATTCCAAATGTGGGCTAACCAATGTCCTGTTCAGCCATAACATGACATCCCAACTCTTATACTCAATGCATTGACCAATGAAGGCAAGCGTACCAAATGCCACCTTCACAGCCCTGTCTACCTGGGACTCCAGTTTCAAGGAACTATGAACCTGTACCTCAAGGTCTCTTTGTTTGGCAACACTCCCCAGGGCCTTAGCATTACAGTTATAAGTCTGCCCTGATTTGCCTTACTGAAATACAGCACCTCTCATTCATCTAAATTAAACTCCTTCAATCACTCCTTGGCCCATTTGCCCATCTGATCAAGATCTCATTGTACTCTAAGGTAACCCTCTTGTATTTACTACTCATCTCATATATTAAAACAAACTCTTGCAGCCTTGTGACCAGAATGTTTGACAGTTAGTGGAGATCAAAATTCATGCCGACTGTGCTGATTATAATGAGGTCAGCCAGGTGGACCTGATAGAATGAGTTTCTTGATTGGACCAGATTAACAGCCCCAATCAGGGAGCCCTGGCTGACAAATATAAACAGGAGGGTCAGAGCTGGCTCTGAGGTGATGAGGGTAAAGCACACTCCTATGGAAATTCACACACAACAGCCATTTTTGAGTTGGGGGTAAGCATTTCTGGCATCATACTGTTAATTGGGAAGCTGACTCATTCAATCCTGCTGTCAAAGTTGGGCCCAGTATATGGAAAGAATGCATGATATTTTCTGGGCATATGACAATGGGGCAAATGAAAAGCAAAGAGTAAAAATTCCAACAGCTTTATGGACCTGCAACTTTTTTGGTTATTAGGAGTGTAACTTTCCCTGAGGCACCAGATATTGAAACTTTTCAAAAGTTGATGGATTTAGTTAAGGAATATTATGACCCCAAGCCTCTTCTAATTTTAGAGTTGTAGAGCTGTACAACATGGAAACCAACCCTTCCGTCAAAGTCATCCATTCCGACCAGATATCCCAAATTAATTTAGTCCCATTTGCCAGTGTTTGGCCCATATCTCTGTAACCCCTTCCTATTCATGTACCCATCAAATGCCTTTTGAATTGTACTAGCCTCCACCAATTCCTCTGGCAGCTCATTCTATTCACGCACCACCCTCTGTGTGAAAAAGTTGCCCCTTAAGTCCCTCATAAGTCTTTCCTCTCTCACCTTAAACTTATGCCCTCAGCCTGGGGAAAAGACCTTAGCTATTCACCATATCCATGACCGCAATGTCAAAAGTCACACAACACTAGGTTATAATCCAACAGAGTTATTTGAAATCACAAGCTTTCGGAGCGTGGCCCCTTCATCAGGTGAAGTGAGAAAGAAGCACACAGAACACAGAATTTATGGATGGAGAGATCAAGGGCAAAGAGATCAAAAGATTATACAAATGTTGTGAGTGGAGTGTCGAATAATAAGCCCCTGCAGGTGATCTGAAGTGTTAGATGGTGTGAGTAAAGAGTCAACAGCTGAATTACAAGCGAAGGGATGACCTATAATCTGATTAAGTGAGGCAGAGAGATAATTACAAAAAAATAAAAATAAGGTGGAGCTGGAGACAAACTAAATGACTGGAAAAACATGATAGGTATCAGAGTCATATGCTGAGGGTCTAACCAAAGTAATCCAAAACCATACAAATTAATTAAGGTAGAGGGATCATAACAGTTTATTCAGCTGATGGTGACAAAACAGGAACATAAGGAAGATTTTACAGATACAGAACAGTGTGGTGGGATCTCATGTAGCACGACATGAACCCAATACCATGGTTGAGGCCATCCTCATGGGTACGGAACTTGGTTATCAGTTTCTGCACAGTGATTCTGTGTTGTTGTGTATCTTGAAGACCGCCTTGGAGGACGCTTACCTGAAGATCGGAGGCCGAATGTCCTTGACCACTAAAGTGTTCCCTGACTGGGAAGGAACATCCCTGTCTGGCGATTGTTGCGCAGTGTCCATTCATCCGTTGTCGTACCGTCTGCATGTCTTGCCAATATATCATGCCTCAGGGCATCCTTGCCTGCACCGTATGAGGTAGACAATGTTGGCCGAGTCACATGACTATCTGCCGTGTATATGGTGGGTGGTGTTCCCACGTGTGATGGTAGTATCCATGCCGATGATCTGACATGTCTTGCAGAGGTTGCTGAGGCAGGATTGTGTGGTGTTGTGGTCAATGTTCTCCTGAAGGCTGGGTGGGTTGCTGCGAACAATGGTCTGTTTAAGGTTTGGTGTTTGTTTGAAGGCGAGAAGTGGAGGTGGAGGGAAGATCTTGGCAAGGTGCTCATCATCATCGATAATGTATTGAAGGTTGCGAAGAACATGGCCGCTCCGGGGAAGTACCGGACAATGAAGGGTACTCTATCAGTCATAACCTGTGTCTGTCTTCTGAGGAGGTCATTGTGGTTTTTCACCGTGGCACGTTGGAACAGGCGATCAATGAGTTGAGCATCGTATCCTGTTCTTATGAGGGTGTACTTCAAAATCTTTAGCTGTCCATCACATTCCTCCTCATCTGAGCAGATCCTGTGAATGCACAGGACTTGTATGTAAGGGATGGCTTCTTTAATATGTTTAGAGTGGAAGCTAAAGAAGTGCAGCATCATGAGGTTATCTGTGGACTTGCAGTAGAGTGAGGTACTGTAGCGTCTGTCCCTGATGGAGATGCATGCGTCCAAGAATGAGACTGATTCTGAAGAGTATTCCGTGGTGAGTCTGATGATGGGATGACACTTGATATTGCTATGTAGCCATTTCAGTGATTAAAGTTTTCAAGAAGGCTTGTAGCTTGGGTTGTGGATGACGTTGTAGACATGTTCGCCGAGCCGGTGGATTTGATTGCAAACGTTTTATCACCCTGCTAGGTAACATCATCAGTGCACCTCCGGTGAAGCGTCAGTGTTCTGTCCCGCTTGTTATGTATAGGCCTCGGTTTGATGAAGCTGGTTGGTATTACTTCCGGTTTTGTTACTCAGTGGTTTGTACACAGGGTCTAATTCAATATGTTTGTTGATGGAGTTCCAGTTGGAATACCAGACCTCCAGGAATTCCCTGGTGTCTCTCTCTTTGGCTTGTGCAATTATCGATGTGTTGTCCCAGTCGAATTCGTGTCCGTCGTTATCCGTGTGTAGTGAGACAAGTGTGTCTCTTGGTGGCTGGTTGGTGTTCGTGTATCCATATAGTCAACTTTCTTCCAGTTTGGCCTATGCAGTGTTTCTCACAGTCCTTGCGTGGTATTTTGTATATTACCCCAGTTTTGCTGGTTTTGGATATGGGATCCTTTACATTCATCAGTAGCTGTTGTAGGGTGGTTGTCGGTTTGTGGGCCACCCTTGTACCTAGGGATCTGAGTACTCTTGTGGTCATCTCTGATATGTCCTTGATGTATGGTAGGGTGATTAGAGCATCTGGTTGTGTTGTGTCTTCCTCTTGTGGTCTGTTTCGGGACACTATTTAAACAAGCCACAACACATCAAGACACTATTTAAACGAGTCACAACACATTGCAACAACTCAGAACAACGCAAAGCAGAACAGGAGCACTTATACGGAGTCTTTAAAAGAAATGGATACCTGAAAAGCACAATCCGCTGTTACTTCAGAGACAGACCGTTTGAATGATTCCTCGCCATGATTCCAAAGGAAGAAAATGTTATCAATGTATCTGGTGTGTAGCATTGGTCAGAGGGCCTGCACAGTGAAGAAATCTTATTCAAACTAGTTTAGTTAGACCCTCAGTATGTGACGGTTATACCTATCATGTTATTCCAAACATTTGGTTTGTCTCCAGCACCACCTTATTTTTAATTTTTTATAATTATCTTACTGCATCATTTAATTGGATTATAGGTCATCCCTTCACTTGTTATTCAGCTGTTGACACTTTACTCACACGTCTAACGTTTTGGATTACCTGCAGAGACTTTGTTATTCGAAACTCCACTCACACCATTTTGAATAATCTTTTGATCTCTTTGCCCTTGATCTCCCTATCCATAAATTCTGTGTCTATGTGCTTCTTTCTCACTTCACTTGATGAAGGGGCTATGCTCCAAAAGCTTATGATTTCAAATAAATCTGTTGGACTATAACCTGGTGTCATGCGACTTCCAACTTTGTTCCACCCCAGTCTGACACTGGCACCTCCACATCATGCTCCTAATGATTTCATAAACCACTATAAGGTCACCCCTCAGCCTCCGACACTCCAGAGAAAATAGCCCCAGCCTATTCAGCCTCTCCCTGAAGTTTAAACCCTCCAACCTTGGCAACATCCTTGTAAATCTTTCCTGAACCCATTCAACTCAGCAATTTGAGAACCAGGGAAATCCATATCGGAATTTTTGACTATGTTAAGACGACTGGCAGAGGCATGTGACTTTGGTTTAACCCTTAATGAGATGCTGAGAGACCGTTTGGTATGTGGAATTAATGATGTAATAATGCAAAAGTGCCTACTAGCTGAATCCCAGCTGGACTTCGAACATGCACTACAATTGGCTTTATCATTGGAAAATGCAACAAGTTGGGTATTTGAGTTACAGGATATTCCAATGGAAGTAGTCACTCTCTCCAGTCTGAATGAGTTTGGGGAACGCTAGTGTGTGAAGGCAATTGTATAGCCTCACTCAGGACATATCATAAACCGCAGGACTCTAGGTCAACCCATAGGAAAACCCCAAAACAAAGCCAAGCCTCGGCCAAATGGTTAAAATTTTTCTTCAGGGTCCAGGCCAGCAAGCTATTGTAGTTGCTGCCGGTATGCAGACCTGAAACTGCAATAGTCCCACTAGATCTAAACTGAGTAAGGGAACACATAGGCCGGTATCCAGGAGAGTGCACACTCTGGAAAATACACCTACACCTGGTTTGGAACAGTCAAATCACAACCGATCAAAATAAACATCTGATTAAATGGTCAGAGATAGCAGGAACTGCAGATGCTGGAGAATCCGAGACAACAAGGTGCAGAGCTGGATGAACACAGCAGGCCAAGCAGCATCATAGGAGTAGAAAGGCTGACATTTCGGGCCTAGACCCTTCATCAGAAAATGGTCACCTGGTTCTACTGGAGGTCGATACCGGTGTGGCCGTTTCAGCCATCACAGAATCAGTCTTTAACAAAATTCGCTCTCAACTTCAACCCTTAAGCTTGCGCGAGACCTACACTGAGAACCGATATCAGAGAATCTTTACAGATTAAAAGTATAATTTCAATTCCAGTCTCTTATGAGGAGCAGCTCATTCAGTTACTGCTGACTGTAGTGAAAGGGCCCAAGCACTAACTCTCTTTGGACATGCATGCAGGTAACTTCATTTCATTAGGTAAATAATCTGATCGCTCCTATTTTAGTCTAAAATGGATAACCTCACACTTGTTTACATTGAACTCCATCTACTGCCAGTTTTGCCCATTCACTTAGTCGACCAGTATCCCTTTATTTTATGCTATCATGTACATATCTACAATGCCACTTAACTTTGTGTCATCAGCAGATTTGGATATATGGCTTTCAATGCCACTATCCAAGTTGTTAATAAATAATGTGAATAATTGAGACCCTGACAAAGATCCTTGTGGGACACCACATCCTGCTAATTTGAGTAGCTACCCAATACCCCTATTTTCTGTCACCTGCCACTCAACCAATTTCCCAGCCATGTCGGTAATATGTCCTTAATTCTGTGAGTTACCTTAGTTAACAGTTTGTTATGTAGAATTTATCAAATGCCTTCTGGAAATCCATATAAACAACATCCATAGGCATTTCCCTGTCCACTACCTTAGTCATCTCTTCAAAACAATCAGTGAGGTTTGCCAGACTTGACCTGCCTGTTATGAATCCATGCTGGCTCTCCATGATTAACTGAAAATTTTCAAGGTGTTCAGTTACCCCATCCTTAATGATAGACCCCACCTCTTTGGAGGGATGTGTGTAATGCTGCTATGTATGGATTCTCTCAGCAACAATTGGGTGAAGCATATTTCAGAATGTTCAACATAGACAGGTCGTAATAGGCATACTTTCAGATCAGCCGTCTCAGGCTTCCTTTCCCTATGACTGACTGGTCTTTTCAGCCCCAGAAGTAGAACATTCTACCCATATGAGGAGAAGATTACATCCCTAAAGGGAGAATAAAATTTGAGATGTGATATTGAAAATAAAATCAAGCCCTACGAACGGTTCCAATAGGAAAGTCTGTCTTTGTGTTTATCTGTATCCACAGCTGTCTTAAATAATTGACCATTATATTTAATAGGTATGTGAACAAAGATTTAGCATCAATGTACGTCATCAATTCAACGTCCATAACTACAAGGTGCCAACCTTCTGTGATCATTGTGGCTCCCTTCTGTATGGGCTGATGAGGCAAGGGAAGCAGTGTAAAGGTAATCCCGTCCGTAAGGCACTCTGTCTTTACTTCCTGAAGTAAATGAGAAAAGTAGAGTTTGTACATTTACAGAGAGCAGGTGGTTATGGCAACAGACAAAGTGAAATAGCAGGCACTGATTTTTAGCAATACAGACAGGATTTTCAAATGTGTAAAAGGTAGGGGATTTAATTATCTTGACAACTTGACAGTTCCCTTGATTTAACAATGAGTTTATCCATTTTTTACACACATTCATTTATACTTGATCCTAAAGGGCACTTGACTTCCCCCACAGGGCACTTACCCTGCCCCAAAAGTGTCCTTGAAACTATCAAGAAGGAATAGTAACTCTCCAAAAGGGTTCCCTACATTTCTATGAACTCTAGCAGCTCTAGACCTTCTCCTGAAAAGTGTGTAAAGTACACGTGTCATGCTTTTGACATCCCAGTTGTGGAAATTGAATCTAATTTAAGGCAGTTATATTTTTTCATGTATAACGGACCCCATGACCTCAGATGTGCAAAGAACAAATTGCTCCTAATCCTCACTATGTCCAAATTAAAGTTTTTGAAGACTATATTGAGAATGTGGTCCTGAAGCATCTATTTCACTCAATGTTTAATCCTGTTTCCTCAATGCTGTTTGCAGGGCAGTGCTTCTGAAATGTGTATAAAATCAATTAATAATTCTGTTCGAGCCAATCAGGTAGAACTCGTCTGAGTTAAAATGTCACCAAAATAATTTTGTCCAGAAACAATCTGCTAACAGCCATTTGACGCTGTCACCAAAATCAAAATGAACACTACTGAACTGTATTGACATTTTAAAGTTGAATTAAGATTCTGTCTCTGTGTTTAAGTGGACTTTCAAAGATCACAGAAGTTTTCTTTGAAAAGAGGAGCATGAGAAAACCTTCCTACATCCCAAGGTAGATGTTGCTAGCAGACTGCATTTCTTTTGGTCAACAATTCTTTTGGTCAACTTGCTGCCATTGGAATAGTAACAGGAATGACAAAAAGATTACAATCAGGAATAAATAGAGGGTGTTGAATTCTACCAGCTGTATACCTCTTCAACTCTGAGCTGTTCTAAAAAACACAACCAAAAGATAAATTCCTTCTCGGACTTAATTACAGGATTGTGGTAATGAACTGGAGTGTCTGTCACTAATACAGACAATCAGCACAGTGTGGTCCCTTTTAATAATAGCCGTTTAATAGATGCCCTGTCAGCGTAGGAATCCTGAGATCGTACAGACTCCTTTATCAAGAGAGTCAGTGGCCTGCTGATGGTTATGTGAAGAGAGTCAGAGCGGCTGAGAGAGCTTGTGTTATTTCCTGGATATCTATCAAGATCTGGTCAATATGAAGGTGTTACATAATATGCTGGACATGTAGAATTCCACAGGGAAGTTGTTTTTTCCCTTTGGCAGTTTTAAAGAACTGATATTCCTGACTCGGGTTTATTCTCCGTGAAACACTTACATAAAATAATGTCTCTCCTCTTGACAGTTTGCAAAATGAACATTCACATACGTTGTGAGAACAACGTTGCCCCAAGCTGTGGAGTAAACTCTGTGGAACTCGCTAGGAAGCTGGCAGAGATGGGACTCAGTGCAGGAGGCATCTCCACTTTAAAGAGGAGGCAGACGGTAAGGATGATGCTGAACTGCCTCACTGCTATTTCTAACATTGAATAATGGAGGTTTGCACTTGTAATCAATGGCGAATGATGCTGTCAGTGATGCAGTCCTTGTTTTGGCTGCCCTGTTTTCTACATTATAATCTCAAAAAGCTGTTCTTTGGCTCATGTGTTTTGCATCCTGAGATTGAAAATATGCTACAGAAATATAGCCGTTGTTTATTCCAATTCCACACTTCCATTGGGAACCATGCCTATCAATAACCATGCCTGGAATTTCAGGTGGATGATTTCCAACTATCTTAATTAGACTTCCCTAAAACTGATGGATGGCACAAATCTCTTAACGCTTATTCTTATTCTGTACAAACTTATGTGGCTCTGGAAACAAAGCACATCTATCTTGTACACACTGAGCCTTTTGGACTCCATTGGCGGGAGGAACTGGCCTGGGCTTCGGTTCCAGCTCATTGTCCTGGCCCCACTGGTTGCTGATAAGAACAGGATTGGATACAGTTGTGTTGTTTCAGATGCGCACATGAATAAGCACCAGACAGACAGACAGGAGAGCGAGGACTGTCCAACAGTGATTCAAATTGCATAGAGAAGTGATTGGAGAGAAAAGAAAATGGCGCAGAGTTATAGTGGTTAATCCAGATCGAATGTGTGTCTATGTGTAAGTGTCCATTTGTATGTGAGTGTGTGTGTGAGTCACAAGTGTACACTCTCCTTGCTGTGTAGGTGCACAAATGAGAGTATTAAGCTCCGTATACTGTATAGAAACAACGTTGGCTGCAATGCAAGGCATCAGACTGGGGGAATAGAATGGAGAGGGAAGAGATTGGCAGGAAGAACAAAATCCCATTAGAAATCTGGCATGTGTTTAAAGCACCCTACATTCAGATGGTGTCTCTGTACAGCCTGACGGGGTGAGCGTATATAAAACCAGGAACAAAGTTGCTGCCCCAGGGCCTTCTCAACGCTACAGAGGAGATTGAGGCAACCTGGCACTGGGTTGCAGGTTCTGGGAATACAAAACAGGACTTGATCATGGAGCTCAGTATTTTTCACAGTTATTCCCAAATTGTACTATCATACAAAGCTCTACACCAGCAATGCAAAGTTCTATATTTATGATGCAGACCTCTTTCGCTATATTCCTCATTGAAAGAAATTGTATATTGTAGGACACCAACTTTATGTTATTGCATGTTTGTTCTCGAACAGAAATTCTGACAAAAGAAGCATTGCCAGTGTTGGTATCACGTTGCGAGGATCAGGTGTTGGCTGTGACTCAGTCACAAAGTACAGTTTTAAGCAATACAAAAGAAACAATGGCAAGATTGTGAAGGAAGAGCAGGGTGTGGGACTAATTAGAAGTTCTTTTAGGGAGGTACTCTGTTACAATATTGATGGGTTAATGGACAAATTCCTTACTATGTGATTTTATGAAATAATCTCTGTCCCTGAGAAAACATTTTGTTTCACTCTGACAGTTGTATAATCCAGGAGCATTAATTAACTGGTATGAGTTATTCAGTCCACTGTGTGAGACAATAACTCTTTGTATCTATCTTTTCTCGAAAAAGAGGCAAAGTCGTCAAAGCCACGAAGAAAACGAGGCCCTAGGTAATGCAGTCGAGAACAGTAACAGCCAGCAAGTACAACGTAAACTGGGCATTGATGATTTCACCTTCATCAGTGTCCTAGGGAAAGGTAGCTTTGGGAAGGTAAGTGACACCCATAAACCAGAGAAGCCATGAGCAATAGGACCGAATTTTCCTCTGGGCTCAAGAAATCCTGACCTGTGCACTTCTGCTGTACGCCAACTGCACGTTCGACCCATACATGACTTCACAAGCTATTTTCAACTGCGTTTTTCAACTCTGACTCCAGCATCGGCAGTTCTTACTATCTTCAACTGGGATCAGATTTGCAGTGCAGTTTGTGACCCACATTGGCATGTGGTTGCGGAAGCAGGCCATTTAGAAAGCCAACCTCAGTTCTCCAACACTGCAGCCCAGCTCCTAACAGTGCTTGCAAACCTCTCAAAACCACCTCTCTCCCCTCCATCGCTGCTACCCTATGCCCTACGCACCTCAGAATCCATGCAACGTCGAGGAAAAATATTTCATATTTCTTGGGGGGAGAAAGTAAATCTCTCATGACCTTAAGAAAAAGCCTCTGTATCACTGAGACTGAGAAGAAATGCTTTCTGCCATGTGAAAATATCCTTGTAATATTCACATTTTTTTTTTAGCTTTGATCAACAACTCAGAAATCACATACAAGGAACAATCTGTTATCACAAACCTTTGTAGCTCATCCTCCCACCCAGCTTTGCATCATCTGAAACCCTGCCCAACCACATTAGCAAATACTCCATCAAGGCCCTCAGTCTGGTCCTGCCCAGGGCTAACCTGTCCACTTTGTACTGTTTCCTATGTCTCACTAATCTGAAACCTTTCCTCTCATACCGTCTTCTTTTTCACTTGCATCCTAACTCCCTATATTCTACTTTCAGGACCTCATCCCTCGTTTTAACTTTTGATATGGGTTGTGGTATACATCAGGACCAATGGCTGTTCATCCTCCCAGTCCAGGATACACTGTAGCTGCTTCATAATGTCCTTGACCCTAGCACCTGGGAAACAATATATCATCATGCAATCTTGCATGCAGCCACAGAAATGTCTATCGAATCCCCAGTCACTGTAGCCTTCCCACAGTACTCCTCCCTCCTCTCCAGTGCAGCAGATACCAATCATGGTGCAATGAATTTGGCTGTAGTTACTGTCCTCTGAGAGGCTGTGTCCCCCATTAGTATCCAAAGCAGTCAAATAAAACGAAGAACTGTGGATGCTGGAGATCTGAACCAAACAAAAACAAAAAGTGCTGGAGAAACTCAGCAGGCCTGGCACCATCTGTGCAGAGAAAGCAGAGTTGACATTTCGAGTCCAGTGACCCTTCTTCAGAACTGCCGTACTGTTCTGAAGAAGGGTCACTGGACTCAAAACATTGATTGTCTTATTGAGTTCCTCCAGCAATTTCTGTTTTTGTTTGTATCCGAAGCAGAGGATTTTAAAAAAATGTAGTGTATGGGGTGGGTAAAAAACAGGAGATTGGCAGAAGGTAACGATGTTTATTTAATGAGCCAGTGCAGACACAATGGGCCAAATGGTCTCCTCCTGCACCATAACTATTCTCTGATTCCTCCAAAAAAAAGCTAAGTGTGGCCATGCACAGACTGAAGCTTGGCTCTGCACCCAGACATACGTTCAACCATTGGCTAATAATATTATCTAGTAGAGTCATGTAAGATGCTGGAACAAAACAAACCACCACACACACTGCTTGCTGTTTGCTTTGCTCAGCATATGGTAGTGGAATGACAACAGGCCTGCTGCTAATCTTTTATTATTTATGAACCAATCTGTTATTGTGAAGCAATTCAGTTATATTCTCCACAGCACTGAGAGTAACATGACTATCACGAACAAACCTAGTTCTGGCAGCGTTATCATTTTTCCTCCTTAAACAAAATAATCAGCACATTATCTGGAGGCAAGTTCAGGTCCCATGATCTTGCTTCTGCCTGATTGTGTTCAAGTTTTTCAGATGGGGTTGCCAGGTGCAGGGAATATTAGTGTTCTTTTTGATGATTGGAAACACAGTCTAGAGCAAAGAATTTATTACACTACAAACTTTTAAATTTGTTTTAGAAGTCAGTTTGCACACTTTGTTTTAATGTTATGGGTCTACATCCTGAGAGTTATCCTTATCATAATAGGTTAACAGTCAGGAAATGTTTTTATAACATCAACTACAAGATTGAATTCAGCTTTGATTGTGCTTAAAATTAGGTTTGTAGCTTTTTAGTGTAACTAAATACATGATTCATTATCATCTTCAAGAGAAGAGAAGTCAAAACAGAGATTTCTTTCAATTTTTTTTAGGAAGAATAGCAGTACATAATCAGATTAAACACATTTTAACAGGCTAAACCATTTAGAGAAAAATAAAGTGTTCATTTGTTTCTCTGTTTTGTATTGAGCAGAAATGTCACTTTCATAACTTGCTGTCTGACCCCAGGTAATGCTGGCTGAGTTAAAAGGCACTGAAGATGTTTACGCTGTGAAAATATTGAAGAAAGACATGATTCTCCAAGATGATGATGTGGAGTGTACGATGACTGAGAAACGGATCCTGTCACTGGCCAGAAATCACCCGTACCTTACACAAATCTTCTGTTGCTTCCAGAGTGTGGTAAGCATTACAGAGATCAATTAAATCAGATCCTATTACAAAGAGTGTCTCCGTTAAATGCCTTGCCTCATCCAGACCACATTATAATTTTTCCACATTCTGATTCAACATGATAGAATGAGATCCTTCTGGAAACCAAAGATAGTCAAGTGTGTGCATATTTTGTCCTGCATGCCTGGTATAGTAAAATGTTAAACAAGGGAATTAATATTGTGAGCATTATGTAGTATTTCCAGCACAGAAAATGGCCATTCAGCCCAACTGGTACATTCTGCACCAGTGTTTACGCCATTCCAACACCATCTAATCCCATCATCATATCCTTCTTTCTCCCTCATTTCTAGTGTCTTGATCTCCCTTTAAATGCATCAATGCTAGTCACCTCAGCTACACAATTGTGTTCCATTTGCTAACCATCATTGGGTAAAGAAATTACTTCTGAATTCTCAATATTGAATAATTAGATTATATTGATGGTTTCTCGTCTCACCCATGAGTGGAAACTTCTTTTCTCTTTTCTCTTTTTGAGAGAAAACAGCTCCAGTCTGTTCAATCTTTCCTGATAGGTAAAACTTGCCGGTTCTGTTATCATTCCAGTAAATATGTTTAACACTTTCCCCAACACCTCTATAGCTTCCTATACAATAAGAAACCAGAATTCTTGCCGCTCATCTCATTTTCCTGCCCGAGATTCAACTGCTCCAATTTCCTCCTCATGAGGCTCCTGACCTTAA
Organism: Rhincodon typus; assembly: GCF_021869965.1. Lineage (NCBI taxonomy): Eukaryota > Metazoa > Chordata > Chondrichthyes > Orectolobiformes > Rhincodontidae > Rhincodon > Rhincodon typus. Next base: position 26,776,630 of record NC_063339.1, on the reverse strand, counting down.
TTCAGCCCAAATCTCGTCGCACACTTTGTCACCCCACTAAATCCTGGCCACCTTCCAGTCCCATCATTACTGTGTTCACTAGCTCCCAAGTATTTGCAATAAACTTAAAACCCTAGCATTTATTTTCAACTGTTTCCAAAGCCTTGCACTGTCTGATCTCTGTAACCTCCTTCACCCTTAAGTACTTTACTGCACCCACCTTCAGCTACTTTTTTAAATTCATTCACGGGATGAGAGCGTCACTGGCTAGGCCAGTAATTATTGCCCATCTCTAATTGCCCAGAGGGTAGTTGGGAGTCGACCACATTGCTGTGGAGTGACATCTGGGCCAGACCAGGAAAAGATGGGTTTCCTTCCCTAAAGGATACTAGTGAACCAGATGGGTTTTCCCTTGACAGTCAACACTGGTTTCATGGTCATCGTTAGACTGTTAATTCCAGATTTTTAATTGAATCCAAATTCCACTATCTGCCATGGTGGGATTCAATCCTGGGTCGCCGGATTATTGGGTCTCCAGATTAATATTCTAATGATAATACCATTAGGTCATTGCCTCTCCTGTGCACATATAATTCTGTGTCCATCGGGAGAGCATGAAAAGCTGGGCAGTTCCTATCGTGTTTACTTTGAAAGGTAGTTTCCCTTTACTGCTCAAGAGAGTCATCCCAACTCCACCAAGAAGAATAATGACATTGTAAACGTCAGTGAAAGAAGTAAATCATGGATGGGCTGGTGGTGGGGAATGATGAAGAGAATACTAAGCCCTGGTAGTTTGTGAAAAAATACTGCAGTCCTTTTGTTGTGCTTGACCCATTTCCCATGTTATTGCTTGTGCAGTACTTATGCCCTAACAGCAGAGGGATCTAGCAGCATTACACAGCTCACTTGATAACTGAGTTTAGGTTATTGTACAAATAGGAGAGTCTGAAAATAATTAGTATTTGATGTTTTTTAAAAGTACCTTTTAATGAAGATTGGGTTCATTATTGTCATCATGTGACTTGACTGGTTGATATATCTCCGAGTTTACAATAGCCAAAATTTTATGTCAGGAGAAATTGTGGGCAGAATCTAACCGGGCTCTGAGCAATGTGGGCATGCTCACGATAAGTGGTAGAATCAGATGGTCACCTCGATGCCAAGATCATCTCTATGCAACTTCTGCCCCACTTTCCCCCTCACCCCTCACCCCCCACACCCCATCTTTTGCCCGAGTGGCATGGTGAGATTCTTGCCAGAGGAGTTCCCAATTGACGCTTTTTGTTGCTTGTTAAACAGCATGTTAACAGCTTAACTCACCATAAGTTGTGATCTTACCAAACTTGGCGTAAAAACCTACCGTTGGGTAAATGTGACAGAAATCAGAATGGGTTCCCGGAGGGTTCAGCTATCTGTTTACTCCAGAGGACATCCATGTTGGACACTGGGCTCCAACAGCTCAGGACAACTCCAGCCCAATGCACTCCACATCCAAGGACATTGGCATTCGACAGATGCCAGCCTCTCACGGCACATCTCTGATGCATTTACAGGGCACTTCAGTGCTGCAAATTGGGCTGCACTGGCACTTACCTACATTGTAATACTTTGACTCTCAATGATTTGTGCCCAGCTCATCGACTGAAGCAAGCTGCCAACTCCAGGCTCTTCATTCCCTATCATAGTCCTCACTCACTCTGAGCCTACCTGGATGCTTGCAGCATCCCTGCCTTGCATTTTTGTCCTTTGCTGTCTCAAACTGAGGTACTAGGCTCACATTACTGCCATTTGGCATAGACACAAAACCTGGCCAGAGAGTGGTGAGATGCTCAAAGAACAGCACATAGTAAGATGGGGCAGATATACGCTGCGATTATCACAGCAAGGGCTCAAATGGTGAGTATAGTAAAATACTGTGAGAAAACTCATTCAGTCAAAAGGTCAGAATCACTCCGCCAAATGTAATGCAACTCACACTAAGCCAAAAACAATGGCGAGATTTCAACAGTTACTTTCACACATTTTCCCTTTTCCACAGTGATTAGAAATGCATTTTAGCACAACATCCTCAATGAGGGATTTGGGTCTTGTCTGAATCAGTCAAGGAATTGTGTATTTTGTTAACCAATCAGACTGAAGAAGTTTTATAGGGCCCCTCTGAGTTTGAATACTGAATACAATGCCAAATCTGGTACAGAAGCAAAATAAAGAAGAAAGAAAGATTAGCTTATAGGGGAAAATAAAAGAAACATAAAAAGATTTTAAAATTTTTATTTTACATTTTAGAAATCTGAAACAATATCAAAGGATTTAGGATTGAGCTGAGGAGGAACTTCTTCACCCAAAGGGTTGTGAATCTGTGGAATTCTCTGCCCAGTGAAGCAGCTGCGGCTACATAGTTAAATGTTTTTAAGGCAGAGATAGATAGATTTTTGAACAGGAAAGGAATTAAGAATTATGATGAATGGGCAGAGAAGTGGAGCTGACTCCACGAAAAGAACAGCCGTGATCTTATTGAATGGCGGAGCAGGCTCGACAGGCCCACTGGCCTATTCCTGCTCCTGTTTCTTATGCTTTTATGTACTTAAAGAGATTCCATCCTATACAAGTTCACTTTCAATGCCAGAAAGGTCATCTGCACGTACTTACGACTTATTACCCCATTCGAAATCCACTTCCCCACAAGCCTTCACTTTTTTATGAAAAGTTCAATGGGTAATTGATGACTAATTACTCCAACTTCACACACTGTGTGTGTTGCAACTGATTATTTCATCTCTGGGTTAGATACCCACTGGAGGAGCAGGGCAACAGGGAAGCAACTTGCTGACTTCGACAGATTGAGATGCTGCCTGATTCACTGCTCATAACTGTGAGTGCTGAAGGCCTGAGATTTACAATAAGAAAAATAGTAAGGCTGTTTTGTTTTCGCCTAATGCTGCTGTCTTCAACAACACTATCCTTGAATAACCCTGAGGCATTTTATTGCTTTGATATTGTTCCTGTTTTAATTTGGACTCTAGGATATATATCAATAAACTGGTACCCATCATTCTCACCTAGTAAATTTGGCTGCCTTATCCCAGGAGCTAACTTGAAACCTCCAGTTTTTCGCAGATTTATGCCATAGCACTTGCATTTAGTTGGAACAATTCCAATCTTCAAAATCCAAATTAAGTTGAAGTCAATATAACAGTTGTTACTGAAAAATTGAAATGCACTGTTTCTTCATGTGACAAATTCCTGTGGGTGAAAATTGCATCATATTGATTCTGACAATGTGAATACTGATCATTCTCTTGTTAGAGGAAAGCAGAATGATAGAAAGAGGCGTTTTCAAACAACTGAACATGTGATGGTGGTGGTGTGTTATAGTTCACTCAGGAAGTCTAAGTTGCTATGGAAATGTGAATTTTATCTGCATTTCATAGTCTGGAGTTATGGATATGTGATGAACGGTATCTAATTTAAATATATTAGTTTCGTTTTTGGAGTTCGATTTCAAATTTGAGACAGATATGTGCTGGTTACTTCTCTGCAGGACTTCCTCTTAAGAAAAGAGAGAGGTCTAAGAGTCTTTCCGAAAAACTGAGGAGGTTAGTTCATTGTTATCAGAAAGCAAGTCACAACAGACTCTTGTGGTATTAATGGAAAGATGGTTATGCTGTTGGGTTTATGACCGGTAGAATCAAATATCAGGACATTACCTTTATTTTCAGTTCAGAAAAGTCTAGGATGAACACTTATTTTCTTTTTAAATTCAGTTCAGAACTTAAGAAGAAGACACCAGGTTGACATTTAGCAGTGTTTAATTCCTCTCCTAGACAAAGGAGTCAAGGCAGATCAGGGAACTTGTGATCTCATCAGAAGAGATTAATTTGTAAAACCTCCAAGCCAGGAGAGTTTGGTTAAAATCTGCAAAAGTTGAAGCTGTCGGATTTGCAAAATGTTCACCTTGGCGGACTTGGAAGGGATTCATCTATGATCCACACAGTCCATGATAAGGACGTTGTCAACAGTAAGTCAATTAGAACAAACAAGTTGAGATAGAGACCTTGAATCCCTGTAATGGATAGTGTCAGAAAACAAGTTGAGACTTTGTTGCTTGGGTTTTAAATAATTCTTTTATATATTAAACTTTTTTCTATTATTTTCTTTAAAAAAAGCCTACAGCCTCATGCAACTATGTCTCAGTGACTAAAGACTACATTAATGATCTAAACAAAAAGAATATAATCTATCAAACCAACTTTCATCCTGGGATCTGGCTTGTCCAATAGTACCATCATCTGGGATCATTACAGCTGGTATCAGTGTCAATGTTTCTTTGATCACCTGACTGAGTAGGAATCTCTCCCACTCTTCCTTCCTGTTATTGCATGTGTTATGAAGTTTTGCAGATTGATACTTAACATTCTTGGCTGCATTATGAATGCACTTTCCTTGATCTGAACATATAGCATTTGAAAAGCAATTCGAATCTTGTATACACTGTGGCTTAGTGATAATGTCACTGGGCTGGTAATCCTGAGGTCCAAGCTAATGGGTTCAAGTTCTGCTGTAGTAGCTGGTGAAATTTATATTCAATTAATAAATTGAAATTGAAAGCTCGCCTCTGTAATGGTTTATGAGGAGGTGATGGCCTAGTGGTATTATCACTGGACTGCGATCCAGAGACCCAGGTAATGGGGATCTGGGTTCAAATCCCACCATGGCAGACATTGGAATTTGCATTCAATAAAAATCTGGAATTTAGAATCTACTGATGACTATGAATCTATTGCCAATTGACAGAAAAACCCATCTAATTCACTAACGTCCTTCAGGGAAGGAAATCTGCCATCCTTGCCTCGTCTGGCCTACATTTGACTCCAGACCTACAGCAGTGTGGTTGACTCTTAACTGCGTCCCTGGGCAATTAGGGATGGGCAATGAATGCTGGAGTAGCTAGTGACATCCTCATCCATGAATTAATAAAACAAAAATGGTGCCAAAAAACTGTCATCAGTTGCTGTAAAAGCTCATTTGGTTCTTGAATGTCCTTCATACAGTCTGGCCTACACCTGATTCCATAATGTGTTTGCCTCTTAATTGTCGTCTGAAATGACCTGGCAAGGTAATCAGTTCAAAGGCAGTTAGGACATAAATTCTGACTTTTCCAGTGATTCCCACACCCCATGAAAGACTAAGCTAAACCTTCTTCTCAGAAATGATGATTGGCAGTTGGTCAATGGAAGTGTGTAAAGTGGATAGTCTCCAAATTACCGAGAAATGTAGATGTTTTCTTAAATGATTAATGCTCACTCATTTGTTTTTTGTTTGTGTATTTTTCTCTCTTGCTCTCATATGAATACGTATCCATATTATTGCCTACCAGATGGTCAGATTTGATCCTTCAGATTCAAGAAGGAGAAATAACTTCAGATGGTGCAGAACAGGAGTAAGACATTCAGTCCCTTGAGCCTGATCCAACATAACCTAGTTGAATGGTGAATCTCTGTATCAATTCCATCCACCCAACTCGATTCTGTAACCTTTAATTCGCTTAACTAATCCCAGTTTTAGCATTTTCAGAAATAATAATCAGATGTATTTAACAGAGTTGTCTGTGGTAGTGGGTACTTGAATATCAGCTCGATTGAGATTGAGGGGTAGCTTCCAGATCACCAGTGTCAGTGCTGAAAAATAATGAACTAAATTGAGGCTAATACAGATCAACAACAATGCTGTGTGAAGATTAAAATTTTAATTTTCTGGCAGCAGCTATTTCCAAACTAGGAGCCAGTGCTATTTCCAGGTTCACCAGTAGTTGGAAGAGTGACTTCGGACTGTCCTGTATCAATAATATACAAAACCTCCCCCTGCTACACAGGCAAAGATGCCTTGAGGTCATTTTTCTAATGAGACTTAAATTGTCTGTGTCATTATCTGATTGAGAAGGACGTTTTATTGAAGGCATTTTGTCAGCTGGCTCTTTGCACAAATAAGGAAGTATAACTTGCTCCAAGGACGATAACAAAGCTTTTACTTTAACCTTGCTGGATCAAATCTGAGTGATTCTGGATTGAGTGGAAGATGGGTCCACAATACAGTTCTCCCCTCCTCCTGCATGGCCTCGCCAGTAGCACCCACATTCCATAGCTACCTCCTTTTGTGGATAGTCAGAGGCATTTTCCCGGGGTGGAAAGTTCAACTACAAACGGGCACAGATTCAAGGTGAGAGGAGGAAAGTTTAGGGGAGAAATGCAGGGAAAATGTTTCACCCAGAGGGTGGTGGGTGCCTGGAATGACTGCCAGTGGAGATGGTGGAAGCAGGCACATTAGCAACATTTAAGGTATATCTTGATAGACACATGAACAGAAGGCGAACAGAGGGATAGAAACCGCGTATGGGCAATTAGTAGCTGGCCTAAATAAAGATTAGAAATCGATGCAGGCTTAGTGAGCTGAAGAGCCTATTCCTGTGCTGTATTGTATTTTGTGTGTGTGTCTATACGTCATTACATAGTATGCGTATATGTGTGCGCTTTGTGAGGTTTTTGTGTCTGCATGTACGTGTATAAAAATAAAACTCCTGTCTGGGGTCTGAAATACTACTGTCTGTTCTATTTTTAGATTTGCTTTGGTCCTGAGGGGATATTCAGAATGACAGAGACCGTGTGATGATCGGGGGATGGAATAGATATGTTGACAGTACACAAATACTCAATGTGCTTTTGTTTTTTAAAAAATAAATTGGTTGAGAAAACCAACAGGATTTTATTGTCCATTTCCAAACATGCTGAAAGAGGAAGAAGGATAAAGAGAGAGAGGAAAAGGTAGAAAGATAAGCAAAGAGAAAATGAGTGAGTTTGAGAGAGAATGAGAGATGACAGACTGAGAGAGACTGAAGTGACCGGAGAGAGAGGACTGATTAGAAACAAAGAGAGAGAAACAAAAATAGTGAGAAAATGTGCCATTGGTTTTTGGTTTTGCATTGAAAAATGATTCAAATTGCCCACTATCATTCAAGATTAACCTATTGCAATACACTCAGAAAACAGCAGAAAAGCAGTTGCTTTTCCTTACATAGAAAAGTGTGTGGATTTTGGAAATGAGATTCTTAAAAATAGCAGACATGAGTGGGCAGGATGCAGTCCTGGAGAGAACAGTAAAATCTTGGAACATCGTTTCATAAAATCAGAATTTGTTTTTATGTAATCACCATAAACCAGTATTCCCATCTAGGAGTTATCTCAAATGTCCATGCTAGCTGCCATTCAATTGTTTCCTATCTTTTTTTTTCATTTTCCAATTTATTTTCAGGGTGGAGGTCAGTAGATTTCTATTAGGTAAGTCTATCATGTAATATGAAGACCAAGTATATAAAGAGAGTTGAGGAACACATGAGCATCATCTAACAAAATGACTTGCTACTCCTGGTCATTGTTTTGCTTTTATTAATTTTCTCATGTTTGTTCTGTTTTATTTTTCCCTCGTTAAACCTTTCTGCTCACTCAAAACCATCCACTTTGACCATGCTTTTAGTCATTTTCTCTAATTCTCTCTCAGTGCTGAATGTCTGCTTTCAGCCCTGGTACTTTAAGACAAAGTAATAACATACCCTAATGTATCAATGCAAATGGTTTCTGCTCTGCAAGTACATCCATCAATTCTAAAAGCAGATGGATGGGGAAGCGCAGATGGAAGTGATGCACAAGTTGATCGGAATTAATTCTCAGCACCTCTTGAGATAGTCAGAACAAACTACAGAGAAGTGTTTTTTAACACGATGCACTGGGGATCGAGGATTTGACTTGGCCTGTTACACAATGACATTTTTTAAAAAGTGATTAATTAGTTGCTCATTGTGCCTCACTGTAGGGAAATCAAAGTCAAGAATAATTCTAAGGTGCAACACAACTAGGAGCCAGGATCTGTAGGCAAAAGATTTTCAATAAGAAGACATATTGTAAAGTCAATATGATCCCATTTAAAATGCATATTGCCCCTTTAAATACATTTTAGCATTATCTATATAGCAATCCTTGAGGCAGTTTAAGTAGTAAATTGAGGTTTTTGAAGTACAGGATGTGTTTTGCATTTTAACTAACAACACCAAAGTAGATGATCTTGTTGATGCTCTTTGTTATTTGTGGTTCCTTGCTATGCGCAATTTTGTTGCTGTTTCCTGGCATTACAACAGTGACTAAACTTCAAAAGTAATTCGTTGGCTGCAACGTGCTTTGGTACGTTTCTGAAATGTGAAAGGAGTCTCAAACTGGAAGATGCAAACTTAATATGCTATAAAGCCAGTGGTAGCAAGGATTAAATATGGTACTCAAAACGTAAGCCTTCCTGCTCTTATGATGCTGCTTGGCCTGCTGTGTTCATCCAGCTCTACACCTTGTTATCTCAGATTCTCCAGCATCTGCAGTTCCTACTATCTCTTAAATATGGTACAACAGGTTTAGCTAAACAGTTTCCATTATTAATGGAGACATATGTTTCGGAGGTGGGAACTGCATACGCTCATAAAATCTTCGTGCAGAATAATTAAAGTTGTAAGAAACATTTAACTACCAAAGCTAGAGGCACTAAAATTGTGGTTCAGCTGATAGCATTCTCACTTCTGGGTTAGAAGGTTGTGGGATGAAGTCCACTCCAGGTCTTGAGTACAACAATGCTTGCTAGTATTTCAGTGCTGTACTGAGAAAGTAAAGTCACCATAGTCTTACCAGACCATAGGGCAGTTCTGTCATTAGACAGAGACAGCTGTTGGTGGTTCAACCTGAGGGTCACCACGCCCCAGGTTAGATGAGAGGTTGAGAAGAAGAATCCTCATGGTTATCTCAGCCCAAGCAGGAAATGAACCTACACTGTTGGTATCACTCTGCATCGCACACCAGCCATCTGCCAACACAGCTGCTAACCAAACTCTTACATTAAACTGTTAACCCATATGTTCAGCTATGCCTGTGTCTGCCCTCTCACATGCGTTCAAAATATCCCATTATACTATTTGAGGAAGAGCAGAGGAGTTACCTCCAATGGTCTGGTCAATATTTGCCCCTCAACTGCATTCACCAAAGTAGATTATCTGATTGTTATTGCATTGCTGTTTGTGGGAACTTGCTTTGTGTAAATTAGCCTCTGTATTTCCCATATTTTAAGAATGGCTTTACATCAAAAGTAATTCATTGGTTGTAAAGCATTTTGGGAAGCCCTGAAGCCATGGGAGGTACTGTATAAAAGCAAGTCTTTCTTTAAATCTTGCATATAAGGTACTATCAATGACTGAAATTATAATTAATTCCATGACGCTGTGAGACTACTAAATGTTGCTTTCATTAACTGTTGTTTGGCTTTTTGACCTTCAGGATTCAGTATTGATTTTCTTTTCTCCCTAAACCCCTTCAACTCTGTACCTTCCTGCCGACCTTCAAACCCTTTTCAAACCGATACCTTCAATCAAATTTTCTTTCACCTTTGTGTGGACTTAGCAGCCTCTCCCTTTCTCCTTTGTCAGTGCCGTGAAATGTTTTTCTGCAATAAGGGTGTTTTGTAAGTACAAGTTTTTGTCATTATTGGAACACCAAAACTAATGTTTTAAGAAAGTGTTGCTGTTTAAAACTACATTAAACTTTTCTATGGTATATCCTTGCTCTTAAATCTTTTTGTGTATGATTCTGTTTTTCCATCCTTCCCTTTGCTTCTCCCTGCTTATTTTTGATTTGTATCTGACACTATCTCCCGCTGTTGTCTGTTTCAGCTTTTTGTCTTGGTTGGGAACTATATTGTTCTATGGCAGGGAGCAGGCTGCAGACTGCTTTTGGCATTGAAGTTGCAGGAGACCCACATGCAACAGCTAGCTCCATTTCCAATCTCTACTCCCCTCAATACTTGTGTTTCTTACCTTACTACGTTTGACACCTCTTGACACTTCACCCTCCCACCACTCAGTCCTCCTCCTGTTGTCCCTTAACTTCCACCACCATCCTATCTCACTCTCTTTGAATGATATGCTTAGTCTGGGCTCCACTCTCACTCAGTACGACAGGTTTGAGAACTGATTATCTGCCTTTAAATTTGACCCCAGACCAGGGGAAGAATGAAAGTGGGTGCAAGCAAAAAACAGCAGCTGGCATTGTGGTTGCCTGGTTGCGTTCTAGTTCTGGGCCATTTAAGCAGAGACAGGTGGTGGATAGCCATTTCTGACTCATTTAGAGTCTTTCTAGCAACCAGTTTAAGTGTCTATATGCTGACCTTCAATTACTGCAGTGACAATTTTGGTTTTTCTCCCTGTGTTCTGAAGTGGGAGTTGAATAACAACCTTCTGACTCAGGGTAAGAGGGCTTCCAACTAACAAACAACAAGCCCTAAACATCTGACTGTAATGATACATCATTATGTTAAAATGGCATCATCCTCTACAATGGAAATTATCTATACGCTATTAACAGTACGCTACCTTGGCAATATGGTCATCTTTGTAAGAATCAGATGTTTGGTGGAATGGTATTTCCACACTTGAAATTGCCAAATAGATATCAAACAAGCAAATAAAATATAAAACCATCTGGAATAATTCTAGAAACTTTATTTTGCCTAACGAGTCCATGAAGTCAATGGTCAGTTAAGGGATATTTTAGCTTTCCATTCAAATGAAAGTGACTGGTTCAAAATGTCAGCAAGTTGTGACAGCTCATAAATTATAAGACCATAAGACATAGGAGCAGAAATAAGGCCATTTGGCCCATCGAGTCTGCTCCGCCATTCAATCATGGCTGATAAGCTCCTCAACCCTATTCTCCCGCTTTCTCCCTGTAACCCTTGATCCTCTTGATAATCAAGAATTTATCTATCTCAGTCTTAAATGTACTCAATGACCTGGCCTTCACAGCCTTCTGTGGCAGTGAATTCCAGAGATTCACCACGCTCTGGCTGAAGAAGTTTCTCCTTATCTCCATTCTAAAAGGACTTCCCTTTACTCTAAGGCTGTGCCCTCGGGTCCTAGACTCTCCTACTGATGGAAGCATCTTCCCAACATCCACTTTGTCCAGGCCATTCAGTATTCTGTAAGTTTCAATAAGATGCCCCCTCATCCTTCTAAACTCCAATGAGTATAGTCCCAGAGTCCTCAAACATTCCTCATATGTTAAGCTTTCCATTCCTGGGACCATTCTCATGAACCTCCTCTGAACCCGCTCCTTCCTGAGATATGGGGCCCAAAACTGCATGCAGTACTCCAAATGTGGCCTGACCAGAGCCTTATAAAACCTCAGTAGTACATCCCTGCTTTTATATTCAAGTCCTCTCTAAAATAAATGCCAACATTGCATTTGCCTTCCTGACTACTGACTCAACTTGCAAGTTTACCTTGAGAGAATCCTGGACTAGAACTCCCAAGTCTCTTTGCACTTCAGAATTCTGAATTTTCTCCCCATTTAGAAAATAGTCCATGCTTTTATTCTTCTTACCAAAGTGCATGACCTCACACTTTCCTGTGTTGTACTCCATCTGCCACTTCTTTGCTCACTCTCCTAACCTGTCCAAATACTTCTGCAGCCTCCCCACCTCCTCAATACTACCTGTCCCGCCACCTATCTTTGTATCGTCTGCAAACTTAGCCAGAATGCCCACAGTTCCTTCATCTAGATCATTAATGTACAAAGTGAAAAGTTGTGGTCCCAGCACTGACCCTTGCAGAACTCCACTTGTCACCGGCTCCCATCCTGAGAAAGACCCTTTTGTTCCCACTCTCTGCTTTCTGCCAGACAGCCAATCTTCTATCCATCCTAGTACCTTGCTTCTAACACCATGGGCCCTTATCTTACTCAGCAGCCTCCTGTGCGGCACCTTGTCAAAGGCCTTCTTGAAGACCAGGTAGATAATATCCATTGGCTCTCCTTGGTCTATCTTGCCCTTTACTTCCTCAAAGAATTCTAGCAGATTTGACAGGCATGACCTCCCCTTGATGAAACCATGCTGACTTTGCCCTGCTTTACCATACACTTCCAAATATTCAGAAATCTCATCCTTTACAATGGACTCCAAAATCTTACCCACGACCGAGGTTAGGCTAATCGGCCTGTAATTTTCCATCTTTTGCGTTACTCCCTTTTTAAACAGTCCTCTGGGACCCTCCTTGACTCTAGCAATTCCTGAAAGATTACCACTAACGCTTCCACTATCTCTTCAGCTATCTCCTTAAGAACTCTGGGGTGTAGTCCATTTGGTCCAGGTGATTTATCCACCTTCAGGCCAATCAGTTTTACCAGCACCTTCTCCTTGGTAATGGCCACCATACTTAACTCTGCCCCCTGACTCTGTTGAATTTTTGGGATATTACTCGTGTCTTCCACCGTGAAGACTGACGCAAAGTAATTATTCATTTCCTCAGCCATTTCCTTGTTCCCCACTACCATCTCTCCACCGTCATTTTCCAGTGGTCCAATATCCACTTCTGCCTCTCTTTTGCCGTTTATCTATCTAAAGAAACTCTTACAGTCTTCATTTATTTTACTGGCTAGCTTACCCTCATATTTAATCTTCTCCCTCCTTATTTCTTTTTTTGTTGCCCTCTATTGGTCTTTGTAAGCTTCCCAGTCCTCTGGTTTCCCACTGCCCTTCGCCACATTATATGCTTTCTCTTTTGCTTTTATGCTATCCCTGGCTTCCTTAGTCAGCCATGGTTGCCTCATCCTCCCTGTACCATGCTTCTTTTTCCTAGGGATGAAATTTTGTTGTGTCTCCTGAATTACTGCCAGAAACTCCTGCTATTGCTGTTCCACAGTCTTTCCTGCTAGGCTCCTCTTCCAGTCAATTCTGCCCAGCTCCTCCATCATACCTCTGTAGTCACCTTTATTCAGCTGTAATACTGTTACCTCTGATTCTATCTTCTCCCTCTCAAATTGCAGAGTAAATTCTATCATCTTATGATTACTGCCTCCTAAGGGTTCCTTTACCTTAAGCTCCCTTATCAGGTCTGCTGTTATCCTGTTAATCCTATTATCCTATAAATTATCCTAATAACTGATTGGAACACACAATTCCAGCTAAACCTGTACCTGAGGTCCAATAGCTGCCCTTTTTGATCCCAGTTCCCACCTTCAAATGTGTGCATGAAGCACTGAAGGTTAAGTCAGAAAGGGAAATTAATATATTTTGACAGAACAGCTCATTACAGAATATTAGAAGGTTCAGTCAGGAAACACAAGTTTAGACAATAATTATGAGGCGTTGGGATTCCAGTAACTGATTTACCCAGTAATTTCTACAAATGAACTTTTTTGAAAATAGTTTGGAAATTGCACTGTGTAATAAATACAGGCTCAATGTTCTAAGCCAGACTTCATGGCTGATGTATATACCCATATCCGTGACAAAACATAAATCATTTGGACATTCCTATTGCTTTTTCCTTTATCATTTGTGAATGATTTGTCAAAGTTTAAAATGTTTTATTATCTTCAACTTCACTCGCATAGAAATTGAATAGTAGTGTTCTCGATTTACAAGGTAAAATGGCAAGTGAGGTTCTTATGTGGCCAATGGCTGGTAATACAGCACCTACCTTATTGGCACATTGTCCTGCATTAGCATTCTGGATGTGCACCTGAGACCTGTTTGAGAATCCCTTTGCAAAATTCTGTTAATCTCTGCAGTGAGTTTCTTTGTGTGTTTGATGGGTGCGGTTTGACTGCTGCCTTTTCCCACATTTGGTAAACGTGATTACACTTCAAATGTGAGACAACAAGGTGTGGAGCTGGACGAACACAGCAGGCCAAGCAGCACCAGAGGAGCAGGAAGGCCGACGTTTCAGGCCTAGACCCTTCTTCAGAAATG
>NC_063339.1:26686190-26762424 GCF_021869965.1 Rhincodon typus | reverse complement strand
CATTTCTGAAGAAGGGTCTAGGCCTGAAACGTCGGCCTTCCTGCTCCTCTGGTGCTGCTTGGCCTGCTGTGTTCGTCCAGCTCCACACCTTGTTGTCTCAGATTTTCCAGCATCTGCAGTTCCTACTATCTCTACACTTCAAATGTGTTTGATTTGCTATAAAGTGCTTTGAGAAATCCTGAGTTCACCTTCAGCACTCCATAACTGCCAGCTTGCTGTTTTTCCTAGGAATGCCACTGTCATTGCCATATGGATTCAGCTTATTTGAAGAGAGGAGTAGGGAAAAATTTGCGATCATATCATATTTAGTGAGAAAAGGCGAGATGCTGAAATTCAGAAACCTCAACAGTCATTTTTGCTTAACGATGTCCAAATTGTAAGGGATGGACTTCAATCCAGCTGCTGTTGTGCATGACTCACTAATATATCACTACAGAAATAGAGAGCATTGTGAAGGATTACATTCTCAAAAGGCCAAGTGAATTGCTTGTGCAGTGAAGCACGCTAAAACTGATCTGAAATTAATGTCTAATTCAATTATAGTCAAGAGTACTGGTCACATTGAAGCACCTTGGTTTGTCTTTCAAACTAAAGTTCAATTCTAATCATATCAACTGATTTCCACTTCATTTTCAATCTAGTTAGTGCTTATATAGCAGTAGCTGGATGATGGGGACTAAGTGAACAGTGGTTCCTATTAATGAGTCAGCTTCTTGTATTGTCCTGAATAATGAACAACCATCCAGTGACAGTTACATTTATATCAATTCCATGGAAGGGTTATGGGAAAATGGGAAGGACACACAATTAAGAATGTAAGCAGATTAGACAGGCTATATTCTTTCTTGTCGGCTGCACACGTTATTAGAAACTGGCTGCACCTCTCAGAATAATTTTTCAGTGCACTGCTCATTCTGCATCAGTCAGCCTTCCTATGTAAATAAAGACGAACTGTGCCCTTTTGTTTTTTTACCCCACTTGGTTGGGCTGTTTGCCAGTAGTAAGGCATTGACATTATTTGTTGATCTGAGAGATCAAGTTTGCCTGGCTGTTAGCCAGGAGCACTGTCTGTGTGCATGCTTTGCATTATTTAGTGCAATCAGTGGAGCTGATGGTCAGGTTGCAGTCTGTAGGGAACATGAAATCATCGGCATTGAACATGACCCTGGCATAACTTCAGTAATCCTCTGTTATACTCCTTTCTGATGTTAATGCCTGACCTCCCAACTTATCCTCATTTATGAACAATTCTCCTTGTTGCATTACTTAGGTTGCTGCTAAATGTTAGACCAAACTCCATAACCTTGAATAACTTTGGCTGTACCTCATGCTTTCAGTGCTTGATTGGCACCCCATCTTCCATATGAATTATTCATTCCCCTTACACTCTCACATGCACACAGTGTCTGAAATTTGTACCATCCACAATATGAATTGCAGCAACTCAATAAACCACCAACCATCTAACCCTAATAGGAACCAATGTGGCCCTGCCATAGCTAATATTATTGGTGACCAATCTGATCAGAGCTGGGAAGTGGTCAGAATTTTACAGCTGACTCTATAATCCTGTCCAACTGAGCAAAGAGGTAGGGACTCCGTGGTAGCAGAAAGACACTTCTTTAAAATAAGTGAGGGCAGAGGTCTACCAAGGCTGGATCTTTAAGTATATTCAAGGCTGAGATGAACAGATTTCTAATCATTAAGAAACCAAACTTGGGATAAGGCAGGAAGGTGGAATTGAGGATTATCAAATCAACCAAGTTCTCATTGAATAGCAGAGGAGATGCAATGGGCCGAATGGCCTATCACTGATCCTGCCTCTTATGGTCCTACAGTGATCAATTTGTTAGTTGATTTTTATCCCCTCATCCATCCCCAGCCCACTTGTACCATCTCAGCATTGCCCAGCTGAGAACAGCAACAAACTTTCAATTCATCCAAATTTTTGACTATAGTTGTTTATTGTATTTTTCGCTCCTATAACTTATTTGCAATCTTGTACAATCACCATTATTGTGTAGTCACCCTCCTAGTGTTTTCTAGGCCAGGGTCGATCAATGGAAATGAACAATTATGTATTGGATAGATCTGAAAGTCTTTTCTTCATGAAAGCAAGAAGAAGCAACGGCCATTCTTAGCCACAAAGTATAAACTCATTCAGAATGCAGAATAGCTTCCAGACACTTTGGTAGAAGATACTAGTTGATAAAATGTTTTCAAATACTCTTGCTCATCTCATGTACAGTTTGGAATTTCAGCTCTCCCAAAAATAATAAACATGAGATGGTACAAGTTGAAGAATGTCACTAATTTAAACTAAATTAAGTGTTTAATTTAAAGTTCGCCCCAGAGAGTTTTGGCACTATCTTTTCTCATTGCTGCTCAGCAGTCAATTCCAAAGGGAAGTTTGAGGCAAATGTTCAGGAATAAATCGCAGCTTTCACAATTAAAGAGTCAGAAGCAACTTGCTGGCAGGGAAGTGGATTTCCTACAGTCAACAACCGTAAAATATTTTGCACACAAAAACAGAAAGTGCAGAAGTAACTCAGCAGGTCTGGCAACATCTGTGGAAAGGCAACAAGAGTTACCATTTCGAGTCTGGTCACAAGACTCACTTTTGAATTCCAGCCCATTGTGATAAAGGTCATTCACCTTTCAAATTATTAATTGTTACAAAGACTCAAAATAAAAATATGAAAATATTGTCATGATTTAATCCATTGGATCAAAGAAAGGAGATCCATGTTAATTATATAGATACTGGTTGAATAATTATTTTACAGTGAATCAATATAAAACACTTGAAACAGTACATTGAAGTCAGGTTATTTTTCTTTGTCATATCTTTGGAAGTGTTATCCAGACTCTAAATATTCCAGCCTCAATATCTGGTCTGTGCTGAGCCTACATGATCCTGTTAAACTCATCACTACTTTATTAGGAAAGAATATTTGTCTAAAGTTTGCATTCCCAATTGTTATCCAGAACTCTTGCTGGCAGTACCTATGTTCTAATTGCATGTGAGTATGATTGAATGATTCACGGAAGGTAATTTAATGAATAGAATTGGACTCCACTATGATATGCTGTTCCCCATACCCCCAATATCTCCTGTCAATCCATGCCCCAGGACTAGTACTTTGTCCATGGCATTGGTGAGGCTCCTTGTGTAGAATGTGCAAGGAATCAATCCCTTAGAAGGGGAGGATTAACTTCTGCTTTGATATTTGAAAACAAGCCCTTGATAGCGAAGTTTAAAAAATGTGACGATACAAAAAACCTCCTTATCTCTCTTACCCAACTCAAGCTTCTTGTCTGAACTTGACGAGCGATTTGAAATGAAATCTTCACATACGTTTCCCAATCTCTCTAGCAGATGCTCTTCACAAGATGAGGCTTGGAAAATATTGTTGGAGAGGAAAAGTCTTTGATCCAACAGTTGAAATTTGGAAGTGTGCTAATTGCTGTGTGAACAATTTTGGGCTATGATAAGGTTAAGAAGAACAAGGCAGGAAGAATTTTAAAACACTAAAATTGGGTGAAATAGAGTACAAATCAAATCAGATACAGCAGGTAGAAACTCTTGGAAGTACTCATATTTGGATTAGGATGAAAGAGATGTTGATGCTTTGACATGCTGAATATAATTTATGAATACAGTTCAAAATGTTGTCTGAATTATGTAATGCAACATTGTTTAAGCATCACTAAATACTGATTAGAGTGTAATTTTTCCTTTGACTTTTGGACAACTACGTAACCAAGAAGGAATTTTGATGTTAGACAACTAATTAAGATAATTGGCAACCATCTTTTCAAACATTAATGTTAGTCTAGCGCATATTTAACTGCCAAAGCATTTTAATTCTTGCAGTGAATTGCTTAAACAGATTAAATATTCCCAGTGTTGTACCCTTCTACGCTTTTAAGTCAGTTCATCTTTCCTGTAGTCTCAGGTCCAGAAATAATGCAGTCCTCAAGAGGTGGTCTGAACAAGGCACTATCTAATTGAAATATCAGTTACTCACTTTTGAATTCCAGCCCACTTATGATAAAGATCATTCACCTTTCTCAGTATTAATTGGAACGAAAATATAAAACAAAAATATGAAAATATCGTCATAATCTAATCCATTGAATCATTGAAAGGAGATGCATGTTAATGATATAAATGCTGGTTGATTAATTATTCTATAAGTAATAGTGAATCAATGTAACACCCTTGGAACAGTACAATAAATTCAGGCTATTTTTCTTTGTCATGTTCGTTCTTTGATTTTGGTTTTGATATTGATCTATCAATGTTCTACGTATTGATCAATTTGAAAGAATGTCAGAAAATCCTTTGTCCAAGCCGGTCTCAAGCTTTAAGCACATTTCTAAAGCAACACTGCTGGCAAAATGCCTGCTTCTATCTCTTGGTAAGCAATAAAATCCATCATGTAAGAGAACTGGGCCTGAATATATGGGTGAAAATCTTAAGGAATTGTTCTTGCTCAATGCATCACTAGCACTAAAGATCAATATAATTTTACTTTGTAGGCAAGAAGCTGTTGTGTAATACTGAAGTCAGTTCTTTGTTGACTTGCCTTTTATTCGTCTTGTCCCTTCTGGTATTTCCATTTATGGCATATGTAATCCTCACCTTCTGTTTACTGGCTTGTAGATTTAATGACAATGTACTGACCTCTGTACATTACCTCTTGCAGGATCGGATGTTTTTTGTGATGGAGTATGTAAATGGAGGAGATTTGATGTTCCAAATTCAACAAGTACGAAAATTCGATGAGGTGCGTGCCCAATTCTATGCTGCAGAAATTACATCAGCCCTGATCTTTCTGCACAACAAGAGAGTTATATACAGGTAAGGATGCAAAAGTATCTTTGTGACCAAACACCATCATTACAAGATGTACAAGATGGCTCAAAGGATCTTATGGTTTCAATGGGGAATCCCATAGAAAAGCAGAAATTTGCAATGGAGAAGGTGAATCAATTATTTTTGTGTTAATTCTTTACTAAAACAATTCAAACCTAACGTGGTGCTCTCTATTGTGGAGGGGATCTGCTAGGTCTTTACCTTCATTAAAAGGGATGGCTGGAATAGAGCTGAATTGTTTTGTAAACTGTAAGAATGATTGGCAGCTGTTACTGCTGGTGTTCAATTTTAGATTCACATCCTGTATTCACTGAACTTTAATTTTAATCAGCAGTGTCTTTCCACGAATCTTACATTGAAAAGGATTTTTAATATTTCACTACAATTCCACATTGCTCAACAGTTTTTCATTCAGACTCCAGTTTTTTTAAAAAGTGCTGGTGAGTGGAATGGAGTGGAATATTTGCTAACTGTAAGCTGAGCTATGACAGGAATCAGTTGATAATTTCTTTACTGTAAGGCGCTTGAAAGTAAATTCCAATGACGAAAATGGGAGAAGCTGATGGGAACTTATAGCGGTGGGTTAATATTGTGGGATTTATTCTGACATGTTTGTGCTGTGATAAATCACTTTCCATGCACATGATTTATGAAAACAGGAGATTATTTGAGTCAGTTAGAACAACGACTGATTGATTTAAATGTTACAATTTCCAGTAACTGGCAAATGCAATGCCATCACCTGGTTGCTAGTTTGGCTATGCCACTACAACATGGCAATAACAGTCAATGTGTAAATATTTACATAAAGATGATAAATATGTTCAATGGATATGTGCAGAGTGGTTGATCAAATTTGAAAAGTGAATTTAGTACATTTTCACATTGGGATTTTGCCCAGGGTTACAAATATTCAATCAAAGCTAAACATTCAATCGAGATTCAGTTCAAGGCTTTCTCAATGAATACGTGACACCAGCTGAAATATTTGTGCACCATGAATCAGCACTTTTGTGAATATAGCTTGACAGTCTGAAGGATTAGTCATTATAGAAATCTGCTACTTTTATTTAACGTCAGCAATTTGCTCCTTTTCTTCATTTCTTTATAATGGGCTCTCTATATTTCATGTCCAGTGGATTTGTTTGTAAGCAAATTGAATACAGGCTGTGCTATTTTTGGCAACAGATTTCTCCAACAAGAAGTGGTTTTTATTGCTATACACAAAGATGCATTCTGTAAACACGCTCGTCACAAGGCCACCCAGATACTTCCTGTAAATGTGTCTGTCACGAGAGTCCTAGAAACCACTGGATGCTCACAACGCTACAAGCCATTTGTAATTGGTCTGGCTATTGAACAGATCCTATACACCAGGCTGTCAAAAGCCACCTCTGAATGTGCAACATACAGAGGACATCAGCTCCATTAGGTGAATATTGAGTCAATGATCCAAAGATTACAAACATTTTACGTTTAAGTTTATGTGAATCATGTGACAGCTTTATCAGTGAATGTTGCTGTCACTGACTTGACTGCAGCTGTCTAGTGTCATTGGTTCTAAAACACTTGGGTTTTATTGTTTCTGACCTTTATAATATTTTCCTATATGTTGGATCAAATGCAGCCTCTTTTCAGAAAAGCTTTCCCGATGATATGTGCGGAAGTGACGATACAGTCAATTATTATATCTTTGGAATTTATTCCATTTGAAAAGATTGATAAGTAAACAGACTAGAAACTTCACATTTATATTGCTACCTTAATGATATTAAACTGTGAAATAAAATAAAAAAACTGCAGAGGGTGGAAATCTGAAACAAAAACAGAAAATGCTGGAGAAACTCAATAGACCTGGCAGCACCTGTGGAGAGAAAACAGCTGACATTTCGTGTCCAATGGCTCTTCCTCAGAACTGAGATTAAATTGTGATTAGTTTAAGGTAATTTAGGGTGAACAACTTTGACATGAATTGCTCTTCAGTTCTCCTGTACTCGCCCGATGGTCGTGATTCTGCCATACAGCTCACATATTCCAACAAGTCTGATTTGACTATTTTGCATGTGTAAGCTGACGTGGTGAACGGAGACAGACTATTTGAGCATGGGTGGCACTGTGGAAGAGCCTGCTCCTTTTCTTGGCTAATAGTTACACCCATGCACCTTGCAGCCTAGATGTAGAAAAGAGAACACTGACAGGTTATCCCCTTACATCATCAACGGGCATTGAGGGCAATATTGGTGCCTCAAGTAGAATGTGACATGGAGTAGGCCACCTCCATCATCATCATTGATTGTACTTAACTCAGGAGCAGCAAGAGGAGTTTATCTGTAAGTCTTTGACAATGACCAGATAGTGTAAGGATTTGGAATGTTGTGTTCACTGGTTATAATGGTAAAGGCTCAGCTTTCTTAAAAAATTCTCAAACTCTATGTTTCAATTTCTCTCCAATTCTCTGTACTTAAATGACTGGGACATGGCTTTAGGAGTAACTAGTGCCCTCATTCAATTTGTTTTCTTCCACATATGCTGTGTGACTGATCATAGGGGCCATTACAATAGCCTGACATCTATACTCTCATTAAGGTCTGATGGGCAGCTTTCAGGGATATTGTGGCGTAGTGGTAATGTCACTGGACTAGTAGTCCAGGCCCAATTATCTGGATGTGGTTTCTCCCTCACCAATAGTCTTTGTTTCAGAGAGATACTCATGATATCATCACTATATCACAGCATGTGATCTGAGGGTATAAAGACTTCATACTCCATCTTACCTTGAATCACCTGAAGCATTGCACTCTACCTGAGGTTTGGTAGGCTGTTGTAACCTAACAGCTTAATATTAGCCCAGAAATGTATGTGTCTGAGGAATGTAATCTTTGTAGTAATGATTAGTTGTATAAATTTCTGTTGGATTCTTTGCTACTATGTAATCCCCAATCAGTTTTTTATTATAAAAGGAAATAACATAAACATTGCTACATTGGGAAAAACACTCTGTTGGAGCCAAACCCACACCACTAGGGTTACAGGTTCAAATCTAAGCATGGCAGTTGGTGAAATTTAAACTAAATTAAGAAATCTGGGACATAAAACTTGTCTCACTAATGATGGGCACCATGTCAATTATCATTGATTATTGTAAAATCCTAACTGGTTTATGAATTTTCTTAATCTGTCATCCTTTCTTGGTCTGATCTACATGATACTCATGATCCATAGAAATGTGGTTGAGTCTTAACTTCCCTCTGAGTGACAAAGCTATCAACTAAGTTCAAGTGCAATTAGGAATGTGCAACAAATGATGGCTATGCCAGTGACATCCACATTAAATGAGTAAAGAATCAAGAACAGAGCCTCCCTGCTGAAACCATGTACATTGAAACCAATTTCCAGCACATTGAGAAAGCCTGAAATGAGAAAAGGCTGGCTTATCCATCACAAGCTATGTCCAAGGTTTGTTTGCAATCTGCCCATTGATTGACTTGATCGATACAACTTTGCAAGTGTTTAATTCAGATGATAAAAACACCTCTTGGAAGTGCATTAAGAAAACTCTACCCATACCTTCTTGCCATGTCACTTCCTTGATCGCAGAACTGCTAAAACCATTTTACACCAATGAAAAACTTAATGAAGATATGATACTCCAATGAATTCCTACCAGGTTTGTAGGATATGGTGCCGTAGATTCGTATAACACAAAAGGAGGTCATCGTGTTTCAGCATTTGATTTTTTTATAAAAGCCACCAATATAAACCACTTACCTTTTGAACATCATTATTGATCTTTCATCACCCTCTTATGCAGTGTATTTCAGCTCATACCAACTTATTGAGTCAATTTTCTCATTTCTCCCTGGCTTTAATGCAAATTATTTTAAATCTGTGTCTCCTGGTTACCCAATCTCCAACTAATGGAATATTTACTGTGTCAAAACCCTCCTGCATTTGCCCATTGAACCAACATCAAGGTCGTCTCCACTCTCCTTTTGTCTACCCCAACTCAGATCTCATATGCTTATTAAGATAATGTTTGTAAGTATTAACATGTGTGGTCACAGGACAATCATGCATGTCACATACAGAAATAACATTACCACTCACTACTGGGTTCCCAACTGGAAATTGTCTGTCCAGATGACACCAAAATTAGTGGTGTCGTAGACAATGAAGAAGTTATCTCAGAATACAACGGGACCTTGATCAGATGGGCCAATGTGCTGAAGAGTGGCAGATGGAGTTTTAATCTAGATAAATGTGAGGTGTTGCATTTTGGTAAGACACATCAGGGCAGGACTTACAAAGTTAATGGTAAGGCCCTGGGGAGGGTTGCCAAACAAAGGTGTTGGTGTAGATAGGGTGATGAAAAAGGTGTTCGGCATGCTTCATTGTTCAATGTGTTGAGGATAGGAGTTGGGACATCATGTTGCAGCTGTGCAGGACATCGGTTAGGCCACTATTGGAATATTGCATTTAATTCTGGTCTCCCTGCTATAGAAAGGAAGTTGTTAAACTTGCAAGGGTTCAGAAAACATCTACAAGGATTTTGCCAGGATTGCAAGGTTTGAGCTATAGGGAGAGGCTGAATAGCTGGGGCTTTTTTTCTTGGAGTGTCGGAGGCTGAGGGGTAACCTGGTAGAGGTTTATAAAATCATGAGGGGCGTGGATACAGTGAATAGCCAAGGTCTTTTTCCCAGGGTAGAGGAGTCCAAAACTAGCAGGCATAGGTTTGAGGTGAAAGGGGCAAGATTTAAAAGGGACCTGAGGGGCAAGTTTTTCATGCAGAGGGCGATGCGTGTATGGAAAGAACTGCCAGAGGAAGTGGTAGAGGCAGGTACCATTACAACATTTAAGAGGCATCTGGATAGGTACGTGCATAGGAAGGGTTTAGAGGGATATGGGCCAAATGCTGGCAAATGGGACTAGATCAGTGTAGGATGTCTGCTCGGCGCAGATTAATTGACAGAAGGGGTCTATTTCCATGCTGTGTAACTATAACTCATTTTCGTAATCATTCTTGCTTAGTACAGTATATAACTTCCAGGTTAATATCATTGATGCCAAATGTACAGAATAAACCGTCCATTCTACCAAAGCAGTCCTTATACCTGTCCTTGTTATACACACTTGGCCAAGAGCCCAGACGCATAAAAGGATTATTTCAGCAGAGAGTTGTATTCTGAAATTGGAAAGAATTGTCGACTTGATTTGATTGATGACCTTAACTGATCAGAATTAGTAGGTTTTTTGCCCCTCCCTGTGATCTTTTGACAATATTTTGATTTCTGTTTGAACAAGATTAAAAAATGTTAAGTGTTTAAAGTTCTTGATACTTTAATGCTCCTTCCGATTGACAGTTTTATAGGGCCAACAGTGATTTTTCAAAAGAAGATTTGTGAATGGGTGGGTTTTTAAAATCATATCCGGATGTGCTATTTGTTCTCTATGGCTCATTGGTTCTGCACAATAGGCATGAAAGAGCCATGAGTTGACATGGAGAATATGAGGGTCATGGGGGTCACTGGGGTGGGGGAGGGCAAGGCAAGGGTTGGATTGAGATGATATGGGACAATAAAGGCCATGGAGGATGATATTGGGGTATATATTGGCATTGAGTTGGAGTGGAGAAGCATGGGTGGGATCTTTTAAACTTAGGTTTCAAAAGATTAATGAATCAAAACCTTGATTGATAACTCCTCTGAGAGACCATGAACCACGAGAAATAGAGAAGCTAGTCCATGAAGACTGAAGGGGTTCAGGATGTACCTACTTCCACAATGGAACAGGTGGGACTGAAAATGCTGAATAGGGGCTCACTACTCTACCAAGGCAGCAAAAATTGGGAACACAGGAAATCAGTGCTGGAATCCTGGTTTTGGATCCCACCTGCCATTTTAAATGGCATTGGAGTCATTACAATTCTGTGAAAATCCTGGCAAATGACTTTGATATTCCCAATATTTACTTAAAAGGATTTTCTGCTCATCCAGTAAAGGATGTCTGACAAGCAGGCCCACAATTTAGAAACATGTCAGTAGTGGTGCTGGTGAAGAAAGATGTAAAATTCAGTCCTGTTTAAGTTCCTATTCAATGTATGAATGGAATGTAGTTAATACAGTTACATATCCATTAAATGATGTGTTTTGAGCATTTGTTTACTAGGGTTGGACTTTCTCAACATTCCATTGCTGATTCAAACCAAACAGTGTGTAAGCAAACAGTTTTCCAAACAGCAGCTGATGCCCAATACTTTTAAAAAGTTTTGAATTTCTAACACCATGAGAAGCTTTGGAGATATTTTATCTCTTTGTTCAAATGTTGTCTTTTATAGCATTGGAGGATGCGTCAACTGCTGTATGTAACGAAATGGCAAACATCGTCTTTTTCAATCAGCATAACCTGTTCAGACACAAAGCAACTGGAGCAATTCTCTCTCAAATGAGTGACAAGAAAAAATACCAAGCCATGTTACTGCTTTCATTTGAATAACAGAAAGCATGAGAAATCTATACTGCAGACTTTAATTTGGGACTTTCCTATGAATCTGTGAATCTGAATCTGAATTCTAAGTTTATCCTTGTGAAATTACCCAGCTATTTGTAGCATTAATCTTATTTTCGACGTGAAGGTTAACATTGCAAGGGTGTAAGTCACAGTGTACAGTTAAGCCTGTTTGATCCGAGCTTGATCAGATCAGAACACTAGAAGCAGCTCAGAGAACCTGCAAGGCGAACTGGAAGGTGAATTAGGTCACTCCTTGATTTGTCAGATCTATCAGCTGCTGTCTAAAAAGAAACTGCAGAAATATGATACTGGCAGAAAGATTATTAAACCACCAGAATAGAACAGTTAATGGATTTAATGAATAAAGCAGTGCAAATCAGAACAATTGAAAGCTGGATTGGAATGAGTTAAATGACATGCTCCCTTTAAATCCGAAGATAGGGCACATTATTAGGCATTGTTGATTTAAATGAACTACGTGACTAACTGATAACACTCTACAGAAACAAATTAAATTAAAGAAACATGAACTGATAAAATATTGAAGCACTCTTGAATAGGACTAAGGTACTAAATGAATGCAAGTTCTTTTCTCTCTATACATTTATAGCATCTTTCTCTAACATTTCTAATGTTACTTCAACTCCCTTACGTCACAAAGCTAAGTATTTCAGAATTCTTCTTGTTCAGACCAGAAGAAAATGTAGTCTAATAATAAATACTAGAAATGTAGGAAAACCCAGCAAGATTAAGGAAAACACTGTTTTTGCCCTATTCATTTTGCTTTCTGAGAAAAGGTTCAATAAAATGTTTCTCTATGCACCACTATGCATTCTGTTATCTCCCCACCAAAGTGAATAGACCAATACTGCACAGTGTAGGCAATCTAACTCTGTTCTCTATTCTTTCCATACCAGTCACCTTTTTATTTAAACATTTTGAACTTGGTATAATGTATAGAAAGTGCCCCTTCAAACATGGCAGCTTCTGAAGTGAATATTTTAAACTGGGGTAAAGGTCAGAGACTGAGCCACAAGGCCAATTAATTTGAAAGCACATTGAGATAATGCCTATTCAGGGACACTTTGAACAATTCACAAAGACAGCATCTCAGTTTAATAAAGCCAAAGAGTGATACAGCATAAAAACAGACCTTTTGGGCCCACCTTGTCTGTGCCAATAACAAACACCAAACTACACAATCCCATTTGCCTGCACTTGGTCCATGGCCTACTATGCGCTGGCATTTTAAGTGCTCATCCAGAAACTACTTGAATGTTGCAAGAGTGCCTGCCCCTACCACACTCAAGCAGCACATTGCATTTATCTACCACCCTCTGGGTGATTTTCTTTTCTCCTCTAAATCATTTGCTCCTCATCCTAAACTTATACCCTCTAGTCCTAGACACAAGTGCCATGGAGAAGAGATTCTCATGATCTATTGTCTATGCCTCTCATAATTTTGTGTAACTCAATCAGATCCCCTCTCAGCCTCCTCTGCTCCAAGGAAAACAAACCCAGCCTATCCAGTCTCTCCTCCTAACTGAGACTTTTCTTCCCAGGCAATATCCTGGTGAATATCCTCTGCTCCTTCTACAGTGCAATCACGTCCTTCCCATAGTGTGGTGACCAGTACTGCACACAGTGTTCCATCTGTGGTCTAAGCAATGTTTTATAAAGTTGTAACAAGACTTCCTAAATCCTAATGAAGGCAAGCATCCCATATGCCTTCTTCACCACCCTGTCTACCTGTACTGACACATTCAGGGATCTGTGGACTTGTATACCAAGGTCCCTTTGTTCCTCAGTACTCCCTAGGGACCTACAATTTATTGTGTATATGCTTCCCTTATTAGATGTCCCAAAATGCATCACCTCAGACTTATCAAGATTAAATTCCATCTGCCATTTGTCTGCCTAATTTACCAGCTAACTGAAATCAGACTGTAGCCTGAGACCATGCTCCTCACTATCTACAACACTCCTAATTTTAGTATAACTGCAAAGTTACTAATTAATTTTTGTGTATTCACATCCAAGTCATTAATGTATATAACAAACAGTTCTGATCTCTGTGGTACATTGCTGGTCACAGGCTTCCAATTACAAAAAACAACCCTTCACCATCACCCTTTGCCTCCTATTTGTAAGCCAATTTTGGATCCAGTTTGCAAACTTGCCTTGGATCCCTGGGGCTCTTACCTTTTAGACCAGCCTTCCATGTGAGACCTTGTCAAAGGCCTTACTGAAGTCCAAGTAAGCCACATTAACTGCACTACCATCATCAATATATTTAGTTACCTTTTCAAAAAACTCAATTACATTAGATAAGATTTCCCTCTAACAGATCTGTGCTGACTATCCTTGATCAATCCCTGCCTTTCCAAGTATTGATTAATCCTGTCCTTTAGAATTTTTTTTCCAATAATTTCCCTATCACTGACGTCAGACTAACTGGTCTGTAATTAACTGGCCTACCTCTGCTGATCTTCTTGTATAAAGGAACCACATTAGCTATTCTGCTGTCATCTGGCACTTCATATATGGCTAGTGAAACATCAAATATATCCATGTCAGCACCAGCAATGCCCCCCTGCCGCTCCCCCATTAGCTCCTGTAGCAGCCTGGGATACACCTTCTCAGGCCCTGGGATTTCTGCACCTGTTGCGTGGTGTTTCTAAATAATTCAATGTATCAGCTTCAAATCCTGCCTCAGGGTTTTGTCATAGTTTCTTGACTGACGAGGGATTGAAAGGGTATAGGGAGCAGACAGGAAAGTAGAATTGAGTGCACAATCAGACCACAATCTTATCAAATGGCAGAGGAAGCTCAAGGGCTTAAGAAACCTAAACCCGCTCCTAACTGATGCATTTGTATGTCCCACCGATACTCAGTAAACAGGCTCAATTGGAGGGTGCTTTCATTTGTGTTCATTTTTGTGTTTTCCTTAAAAGGTAGGCCCATTTATTTTATGGATAGAGAAACTATTCACTATATAAGTTACTGAAATACTACTTCAAAAACAGAAAGCAAAGGGGATCATTCTGCCTCAGAATACACTTCCAAGACATAAGTTTGATTGTCTTTTCCTGCTATGAATTGGCCAGTTTGAAAACTTGCGTAACTAAATAAGGGTCTAGGCCCGAAACGTCAGCCTTCCTGCTCCTCTGATGCTGCTTGGCCTGCTGTATTCATCCAGCTCTACACCTTGTTAACTAAATAACCAAATTGGTTTATTGTATGTTTACCTACCTGCAGAACACGCATAGAATGAGCTCCATTTCAGCATTCTACTGTGTCAGAAGAGAATTGGCCGACACCTAGGCTGTAGAATTCCTCAGAGAAAGTAATATTGCCTATACATTAGCTAAAGTTTTACTCCGCCAAAAGTTCTTTTAAGACAAGCCCACTTGTTTAAGCCTAAGCGAAATGTATAGCATTTTAGAATTCTGTTGACACTGGGAGTCCCGCCAGGAATCATAAAACCCACAACCACTTGATCTAAGCCACTCCTGTAACATTAAAGTTGGAAATTTTGCACTTCAGATTGGCAGTATGCTACGCTCTGACAGAAGTGGCGTGATTCTGTCTCCCAGTCGTATCCTTCCTATCCCTTAACCCTCCATGGTAGTCTGTTACATCAAAGCCTTATATCGAGACTAGCCTGCTGTTTTTAATTTAGGGCTTCTTGATTTATTCCACAAGTATTAAACTTGTACTTTAAAACTTCTTGAAGACAGCATTACATTTCTAAACATCCATAGTGGAACAGGTTTTTATGTAAAATGGTGACTGCTCACATGTTTGTTGAAGGAATGCTATGATAGTCAAATGAACATCAATAGAATTTTGATATGTTCGAACCATATCAACGGCAAACAGATTTCTTCCAGTAACTTTCTCGCTCTGGAATTGTTTATCATTTTAATTCCTTTTCTACATTTTTATTTGTTCATGGGTTATGAATGTCGCTGTGTAGGTCACATGACCCAAACCTAATTACCCTTGAGAAAATGGTTCTGAGTTATTGTTTGGAACTGCTACAGTTCCTATGGTATAAAGTATACCTACAATGCTGTTGTGATGGTGATCCAGGTTTTGGACCCAGTGACAGTGAAAGAATGGAGATATAGTTCCAAGGCAGGATGGTGTGAGACTTGAAGGAGCACTTGTAAAAGGTGATGATGCCAGTGGCCTGCTGTCCTTCTAAGTGTGGGTTTGGAAGGTACTGCTTAAGGAAGCTTGGTGCATTACTGCAGCACAACCTGTGGATATTGTACAAGGCTATCATTGTGCACCAGTGGTTAAGGGAGTGAATGTTTAAACTGGAAGATGGAATGCTAATTAAGTGAGCTGCTTTGCCTAATTATGTTAAGCCTGATTATGTTGAGTGTTGTTGGAGCTGCACTTGTTTAGGCCAGTGGGGAGTATTGCATTTTACTCCTGACTTGTGCCTTATAAAACCATAAGATTTAGGAACAGGACTTGGCCATTCGACCCGTCGAACCTCCTCCACCATATAATAGGATCTGACATTCCTCATGTTCACTTCCCTGCCTTTTCCCCAAAACCCTTGAAAGCCCTACTGATCAAGAATCTATCTATCTATCTCAGATGATAGACAAATTTTGGGGAGTCAGGAACGGAGTTGCTCTCTGCAGAATTCTGGCCAAGCCTTGTAGCCACAGTATTTAAATGGCTGACCCTGCTCCATTCTGGTCAGTTGTAACCTTAGGATGTTGATAATGTGAAATTCAGTAATGGTAAAGTTGTCCAGTGTCAAAGGGGAATAGTTAAGAGTCATAGACACATCTGCCACGGGGAAGAGATTCTCCCAATCTACTCTGTCCATGCCCTGTCATAATTTTGTGTACCTCAATCAGATCGCCCCTCAGCCTCCTCTGCTCCAAAGAAAACAAACCCAGCCTATCCAGTCTCTCTTCATAACTAAGACTTTTCAACCCAGGCCAACATCCTGGCGAATCTCGTCTGCACCCTCTCCAGTGCAATCACGTCCTTCCCATAGTGTGGTGACCAGAACTGCACGCAGTGTTCCATCTGTGGCCTAAGCAATGTTTTATAAAGTTGTAACAAGACTTCCTAACTCCTAAAATCTGCACCCTGGCTGATGAAGGCAAGCATCCATATGCCTTCTTCACCACCTTGCCTACCTGTGCTGTCACTTTCACAGATCCATGGACTTGTACACCAATGTTGTTGTGTTCCTCATCCTCGATAGGGACCTACAATTCATTGTGTATATCCTTCTCTTAGTAAATATCCCAAAATGCATCACCTTGCACTTATTAAGATTAAACTCCATCTGCCATTGCAATTTACCAGCTGATCAATATCAGACTGTAGCCTGAGACCATCCCCTTCACTATCAACACCACCACCAATTTTCTTGTATACTCCTATTTTCTATATGGCTACATTGCACTAGCCATAAATTGTGGAGAGAATGAGATTTGTAGGAGTGAAATAAAAGAGATATAGATTGTGTTGAAAATGTGAAAATACTTCTCCCTCAATCCGGTTGAAGTTAGTAACACAACTACTGGATCTGATAAAAACAGAAGATCAGCAAAAACAGACAATGCATAGAGTCCATCAACATTTGTAAAAGAAAGATACTAATGGATCTGCAGTGTTTCTGATTTTATTTCCATTTCAGATTTCCAGTATTGATGTATTTTTCTTTTTGTTTCTGCTGATGGATATTTTTGCAACAAATTTGCACAATCCCAACTGGCTGCCACATTTGTCTGCAAAATAATAGTATCTATACTAAAAAATTAATTAGTTGGCTACAAAACAATTTGACATAGTTTGAGGATGTGGAAAACAGCTGTAAATGCATCTTCTTTCAAAAATAAATACTTTCTCTCTGGGCTCATGAATAGACCTTTAAATGGAATGCACAGTGGAATAAAGTCGGTCTTGTAGCTCTCTCTCTGGAAAGCAACTGTCATTTCCATTTCTGTTTTGCTTCTGACTGAAATTGGAAGAGAAGCTGGTTTGTTGGTTTCTGTGAGCTTGCAGCAATGACATTTGACTGTTGATGGAAGTCCTCTGCAGCCAGATTTCCAACTTTACAGTAACTACAATGTAAGTCTTCATAAAAGCTCCAGCTACAAGTACGATAGGTGGGAAATGAAGAAATACAGCAGCCATGTGGGCTGCAAAACTAATGGCATCTAATTGCGTGCCCAGTGCCCCCTGCTAACTTCAGTGAATATTATTCTTTCAACTGCCATTTCAAGCCATGAATATTCTCTCAACAAGAATAAATCCAATTCTGAACAGATCTACTTGAAAGCTTAAGACCAGCTGTTATGTAGTGAAAATTCTCACTCATGCACTGGAGGTTAATGTGCACAAAACGAAGCTAATATTCTTTCTTTCCTCCCCTAGTGTTGTTGTTAATTCTGGCTGCCTATTCTTCCACAGGCACTGGTAGCCTTTTGGCACTTTGCCTAAAAAGTAGCCGATCCCTTATGAGCCAGGAAAATAATTATTAAACTGGAATTTCATGTTGGATAATGTGTTCAATATTCATACAGTTGTCCTTTTTGCCAGGGTCGCTGAGACCAGTCAGGAACTGGAAGCCTGGTTTATTACCTCTTTTACATTCCTCAGTTTCTAGGCCTCAGGTCATTGTATAGCATTTAACAGGTGCTGTGTTTAAGAACAACCAACTCTTTATAGGCTTTCACCTATTCATCGGACAATCAGTTATACTATTGTGTTTTACTATTTCTATTCAGTAGAAGGAGCCACACCAGGTAATAAGATACATTGTTACTTTCAGCAGAATTTTAAGAATTTCAAAAATATCGTATTTTGTATTTTCCTCTCGTAGAGATTTGAAACTGGATAATGTTCTGTTAGATTCTGAGGGACACTGCAAACTGGCTGACTTTGGAATGTGCAAAGAGGGAATCTATAATAACTGCACAACTGGGACCTTCTGTGGTACACCTGACTACATTGCACCAGAGGTGGGTAAAATCCAACCGAAAATCCTTTCCCATGTGCTATTTGGGTAGAAATCCAGTTAGGAATAAGAATAAACACACCACTGGGTACTAACATCTTTGCTACATTGAATCCTTCGTACTCAGTCTTATCGCTCTTTCAAAAGCTTGCGCCTACAGATTTGTGGTGCTGTCAATATTGAGTTTCGATCTGAGGTAAGCACATCATGACCTTGGCTTATTCGTATGATTTGATCTGTTATGAGTAGAATTTAACGCCTCCTATGTGACAAGTTTGATGCCGTGAGAGGAGGTGGAGGCATTTTAATGGGAGCAGGTAGCAGGTCAAAACTCTGGAGTTAGAATGAAGGGCGCAAATTACAGTGCTGTGGGGGCAACTCAACATATAGTGGGGGAGACATTTCAACACGGGAGAGTTTAGTGTTGTGATTGGAGGAAGAGGTGATTGTTGACTGCACCTTGGATTCCATGATGGTTGGGGGGGCGGGGGTGGGGAGGTGTGGGGGGCTGGTGGTGTTGGCGGGAGTGCGAGGGTGGGGCAGTGCGCTACCAGACCCGGCATGTTTACTTGATATGTCTGGGCTAGTGGTTGGGAGGGGGGAGATAAAGGTAGCAGATGTAGACTCAGACCATTTGGTTGGGACTTAGAATCTCTGCACTGTGGAAGCAGGCTATCGAGTCCCTACCAACCCTCCAAAGACCTTCCACACCCCCCTACCCTATCCCTGTAACCCCGCATTTCCCTTGGCTAAGCCACCTAGCCTGTAAATCCCTGGACACTATCGGCAATTTAGCATGGCCAATCCACTTAACATGCACATCTTTGGACTGTGGGAGGAAACTGGAGCACCCAGAGGAAACCCATGCAGACGTGCATACACTGAAGCCGAAACCCAGCCCCAAGTCATACATCTCTCCAAATTTAGGCATTGGCCTACAGTGTGAAGTCCAAATCCTTGCCCCAACCTCTCCTGACCATATCATGTAAGATAATGGCTGAAGCCCATTCATGACTTTGATGTGCTGCTCTTTTCATACCTTGGACCCTGGAACATCATGTATTTCTCAGGATGACTAGCCTCTGTACCTTCAATGTTACAGTTGCAGCTAGACTGACATTTGCACACACATGATTGTGAAAGGTGAACATATATTTATAAATGGGATCATGTATTTACAGTGAGTTGTCACGTGTGCCCTCAGAAGGTAGCCTTTTTCCTTCCTTCCCATTATGCCCTGGGTTCCGAAGCTGTTTTGATGGGAGCCTGCCGTAGAATGGAGCCAGTTGGCATTGGAGGTTTGGTTGGGTGACCCTGGGGTTTTCTTTTTGTCTTGACGGCCCAGAAATGCTGAGTCTATCGTGCCCAGAGGCAAGTGAACCCGTCCAGAGGGCTGTGGCAGCAGGCAGACTGCAGGTGGGGAACATGGACAGCTCTGAAGTATCCCAAATGGAGAATTCTGGGGCAGCTGTCTATGGTTCCTCCTCTGTGTGGGTACCTGCTGGTATTGCCCTGTCTCCTTGTGAGGAAGGGGCATCTGGAGTCAGCCTAAGGCCCCTCATCGCCCTGTTGCCTTGCTTTGGGTGCAGAGCACCAGTGGCTGGAGAAATGGAGTGCTGGTCTGTGCGTATGCTCGGCAGACACTGAGACTGCTGGACCTGGTTGTCCATGAAAGCTACCAACCTGTTTGTGGAGGCAGCCAGACCCACTCACAGCTGAGATGGCAGGGTCCCAGCACAATGCTGCAGTCCTACACTACTTTGTGTTAGGTTACCCAGTGCCCCTGAGAAATCAGCCTGTTGCTCCAATATCTACTTGTGCCCACACCTTGGGGTCCTCTTGTGCCTGGGGCTGAACTGGTACCTGTTCACAGGAAGAACTCCGAGTGCCAGCAGCCTGGAATGTTTCTTCCTTGGCCAGTTGCGAAGACATGGCAGTGAAGTACTCACCAGTTGATGCTCCCTACTTCAATTTAGATAGAATACCCATCGAGGTGTGAGTATCTGAGCTGGTGCGGAAGGGTGAGGGTGCAGGAGGCAGCCATGATGACACTTCCACTGAGGCATCAGTGTTCCCTTCTTTAGCAGTGGCAGAGGTCATGCCTTGGTGGGCAGGTGTCTTGGTAGCAGATATGACGGACATGCCACCGGTGCCTGTAGAACACTAAAGAAAAGGAAATGTCACAGCCAAGGGGTAGAAGTTGTGGCATTTTTAACAGTAAATGCATCTGGCAGTAATGGGAGAATAGCACAACAATGAGGAATGCTTCTTCCTGGGTGCTGGGACATGGAAGTTTTAGCAGGAGTGGTCCTGGTCTTCACTGGCCCTGCCAAGATGCTGTCCAGGAAGGAGGTGAAGAGATGAATATCTGGCATCCTATCACCCAACCTGTACCCTTCGGCCCTGTTATTGGCCATTTTTTCCTATAATGAGAGAAAGGGAGGGATTGAGAGGAGATGTAATCACAGCTGTTACTGCTGGTGGGGGTGGAGGAAAGGTGGTGAACTGTCCTGAGTGAGTGAGTAGGCAGCACGGAGACTATACAGGGTTAGTAGTATGCGGGCACTTGGAGTGGCAAGAGAGAGTGAGAGAAGATGTAGCAGGAGGTGAGTGCAGTAGCAGAGATACAGGAAGTCTGAGGTAGCAGAGAGAAGAAGGTGGCACTTAACTTGGCAGTGTGCCATCTACTTCCTGCACTGCTGGGCCTTAGTCCAGTGCATGGAGACCGCACTGACCTTGGTGGCAACCTCACACCAGGCTGGCAGTGTTTGGTAGTATGGTCTCCTCTGGGAAGAGAACAGCTCTCCTCTGCATGACCCCATCCATCAAGACCTCCAACCCCCTCCATCCACATGGTGAGGTGACACTTACCCTTTCTCAGTCATAAACTGAGTGAAATTTCTGTAAACATGGAGGGCGTCTCCAACTGCCGATGCTTGACTCGGTGCACAATGGCTTTTTAAATTTGGCGCTGGCACCAGGGATGACAGTATATCCTGGGATTCCTGGCTGTGGTGAGTACCTCTGGCTATAGTGAGTGGGAGAATCGGGCTAGCATTGGACAAGAGGGGTGTCAGGGGCATGGTATGTAGTAAATGAGGTGAGTTTGGGATGCTTCCGTGCGAACACCCACTAATGGAGAGAAACTCTTCACAAAACGTGACAAAAATGACTCTTTTCCAAAATATGGTAAAATTCAGCCCCAAGGTTCCAAACCACTTTAAGTGGCAATAATGCATTATTACAGCCATATTAGTTTCATGCAACATTCCACTGCAAACTATCTGCTCTACATAATGAAAATAGGGTCATTGATAACTTCCCTTATCTGATTAACTGATATTGGATTCATTTTAAATTCTCACAGTCTCACTTCGCATCAGTTAAGATATGCAAACAATCAAGTTCCTCACTGTAATGCTGTGCTCAGAGTTTTTGCTTTGGTGGAAGTTGTACTCGTGTAAGAGGTCAGAATTCAAATATTACACAATGGAATGCTTTAAAATATCTCTTACACAGTCACCGTCAAACACTCCCCAACTGCAACAGGTTTAAAAACATTTTAGCTTAAAGAAAACAGCCCACATGGCATCATAAGGACTTTGCTTTCTGATAAAGACCACTATTTTATTGCCAGTTTCTGCTGAATTATGTGAGCAGTATTGTTCTTTGGAACTTGTCCTTTCAGACTTAGGTTAATATGGTTCAATTTTTTTCATGTAGAGCCTTTATAGATATTTAGGAGAAGAGAACATCATCAAATCCAGACCGAATTGCAACTCTGGTCCATCAAATTTATAGACTTCTTTTATTGTATTTGTCTGTTTCTAAGTTATTGTGGTTTAGCATTTGAATATGTGGCCTGACTCAACTTGGCCAGTGCAAAGCTTACAGTCATCATAAAGGCCTCTATGATGCTGGGCCTCACCACAAACTCTTTAACCACTGATTCCATTCCAATCGGTGTCCACTATGATGCTGTGTGTCTGAGGCTGACCCAAACTGTTTGGAATCTCGTTGTCGTATTTGACCCTGACATGAGGCTTCTGGCCACATATTTGCACAATGGCTATTTCTTCTCATAACGTTGCCTGACACTGCCCATGTCTAAGCTCTACTGCTGCCAAAGGGCTCAACTTTGTTACCTCTATACTATTATTCTAAAACACTCCTGACCAGCGTTCCATCCTCAATCCTTCATAAATGTAAGGTCATCGAAACTCTTATGCCTGTGTATTGATCCACATTCAATCTCATTCACCCATCATCCTCTATGTTCTTACTTACATCCAAGCTGGGCTTGGTTTTAAAATTCATCTTGTTTTAAATCTCCTCCTCCCTTCAATCCTCTTAGCCTTTTCTTTTGTACTGGCCTCATGCACATCCTGATTTAAATACATCCACCCTTGGTGACCATGCTTTGAGTTGCTGAGTCCCCTAGCTTTGGAGCTCCCTCCTTTAATTCCTTTGCCTTGATACCTCTCTCCTTATTTAAGATACTCCTGGCGATGGATGGATTTTATGGCCTTCTTGGTTAGAGGTGGGAGAGTATCCAAAAATATGTTGATTGACCACCTTTCTGCCCACCACCAATCCAGTCCCCATAATACTGGGGAGGGAGGGGCAGCAAAGTTGCCTTGCTATGGAACTTAATAGTTGGAGTAAAAGGGTGACAGGCCACACACCCTCAGGCCTGTTGAAGCCCTTATGGCCATTTATTGTCCATTGAAGCCCCTCAGTTGTCCTCTACTGTCGCCGTACAGTGGCCAGTAGAAGGCAGATGAGATTGGGAAGGCTGGTTTTAACCCTGTCTTGGTGAATGGGGGCCAACAACTTTTGAATGGGGGGGTAGGGTACCCTCGACACATTGGAGCACCTCAGCAACAATCCCATCCCAACATTGTTCCTTCTCACTGTTCCATCCTAACCTACTTCCTGACCTTTCCCTGTCTCAAAGGCCAACCTGGCTGACTTCAGGAACCACGCAGTTGTCTCCTAAGGGGACTGCTTCACTCCTCAGTGCTGGTGCTGCATGGAACGTTAAAGCTGCTAACCATCAGCTTACCCAGTAGTTCCTGAGGGTGCGGCTCACTCCAGTAACAAGGGATGCCCATCCGCCTTCAGCTTTTATAGATAGCAAGAACTGCAGATGCTGGAGTCAGAGCCAATACAGTGTGGAGCTGGAGGAACACAGTAGGTCAGGCAGCATCAGAGGAGCAGGAGAGTTGACATTTTGGGCCTAGACCCTTCATCAGGACTAATGAACATCAGGACTCCCTCCTGATGAAGGGTCTAGGCTCAAAACGTTGACCCTCCTACTCCTCTGATGCTGCCTGTTCTGCCGTGTTTCTCCAGCTCCGCAGTGTATCGACTCAGCTTTTATAGGCTGCCTGGAGTACCTCAGGGCTGCGGCGGGCCTTGTTCAACATGGGTTGATTCGAGATGACTATTCTTCTGAGGTGGGAGGGCAGTATACCATCCCTCCATCCCTCCACCATTACCCACAATCCAATCAAATTGAGCCCCCTAAAACCTCTCTGATTCACCTTTCCTTATGTGGCTTGGCGTCCAGTTTGGTTCCATAATGGTCTTGTGAATCTTAGGCTCCTGCAATATATTACTATGTGCAAGGTGCTAAAAAAAGGCAAGTTATTGTTGTTGCATTATCATATCCAACCACCTCCCTCTCTACCTCCCTGAACATTCAGAGCAGCTCAATAATGATTCAACAAGTAACCTAATTCAAGTTGGTGAAGTCATGTCAGAACTTTACAATTCCTTCCACTTGTATATTGCAAAAATCAGACACCACTTGCAATCATGAGGCCATTTAGTCAATTGTGTCTGTGCCAGTTCTTTGCAAAAGCTGTAAAATACTCCACCTCCCCTGACTTTCATCCATGGCCTTGTACTTTAAGTACTGTAATTATCCACGGGCGTGGAGACGTTCTGTTAATGAAAGCAACTGCTTCTACCTGAATTTTTATTTGTCATTTGGTTTACTTATCTATTTAGATATTTACATTTTCCTTTAGCTGTTCCAGGCAGACTGTATCAAACTGCCTGGCACCCTAGACATAAGTACGAGCTGTCATCACTCTATCATTCAGCCTAAAATAGTTCCTTCAAAAGCATGCTTAAAGGCATGGTATGCCTTAATGAGTCCTTATTCAGTCAAATAATTAATATTATAACTCAGCACCTAGCATCTGTCTATAGAAACATAATTTTGGAGCTGTTGTGTGTTTCATGCCTAGTTGAACTAACAAACTCTTTCCTAGGTAGCACATGGGACACAGTCAAAGGTTTGTTAAACACATTTAGGTATTGCATAGTACAGCTGAGCAAGATCAGGCAGATGGAAGTGGCACAGTGGGAGCAAATGACAGAGGAGTAGTCTTTCTGGGTACTCACCAATGGATTTCTCTGTGCTTTTCTTTAACGGTCTCCTACCCCTTTAGCCATGAACCAAACATTTATACCATACTGAAATTTCCAATGGATAACTTGTTGGATTGACAGGACTTTTGTTTCTGGGCAGATTTTGCAGGAAATGCAGTATGGCTGCTCAGTGGACTGGTGGGCACTCGGGGTGCTGTTGTATGAGATGCTATGTGGACAGCCACCGTTTGAAGCTGAGAATGAAGACGATCTGTTTGAGTCCATCCTGAACGATGAGGTCCTTTACCCAGTCTGGCTGAGTGAACGTGCAATGGCCATCCTGAAAGCAGTAAGTGAAGATCCATTCCCTAACCCTTTGCTCGACGCTCAGTCAACCCTCAGGAGCAAAGTTGTCTCGACAGGAATGGAATTAATATTTCTGATCTTGAAATAGCCCTAAAATTGTGCATGCAGTATTAACCGTCTCCCTGAGGTTCATTTAGCAAATGCCATTTCTACATACTACTGATTGTTATGGCTCTGAGGAACTGTTTGCTATACTTGATTCCCTTCTGTCCTGAAGCTATTAACTGACAGTGGATGTCAGCAGTCTGTATGTTTCTGCTCTCGCCTGATATCCATAAATGTATTTTTATAGCAGCTTTAACATCAGAAAATAACTCAAGACACTTCATAGCAGCGTTATAAAACAAAGTATGGCACTAGTCCCCATTAGGAGACATCAAGTCAAAAGCTTGGTCAAAGAGCTCAACTATAAAGAGTTATTTTGAAGGGGAAGAGTGAGGTAAAGGATGTAGGTAGAGAATTCCAGACCTTGGCATAGTCTTTGGTGACATTAAAAATGAGAATAGAAACATGGAAACGAGGGACAGAAGTAGGCCATTCGGCCCTTTGAGTCTGCTCCACCATTCAATATGATCTTCTGTCTCAATGCCATTTTTCTGCTTTCTGTCCATACCCCTTGTTGGCTTTAAAACAAATATTGTATCTATCTCTTCCTTGAATATCAGAATGCTCATAAGATTAGAATTAGAGCTGGACAGAGATCTCAGAGGGTCATTGTTTTGGAGCAAATTAGCTAGATAGCGATGGGAAAACTAATGATGACATTGAAAAACAAGGATGAATATGTTAAAATTAAAATGTTGCTTATCTAGGAGTCAATTTGTGAGTGAGTACTGAGTGAGCCAGGTTCAAAACGGGACATGGGTAAACAGAGTTTTGATCGAGCTCCAGTTGAGAGTGTAGATCTCATGGTAACAAAGGTATGAGTGAAGCTTTCAGCAGCAGATAAGCTGAGACAAGGGTGAAGTCAGGCAATATTAGAAACCGATGCTCTTAGTAATGATGCAAGAATGTATTTGGAATCTCATTTTGGGATTGAACGTAACTTCAATGTTGCCAGCCGATCTGATTTAGCCACAGACAGTAGCTAGACAGAAGGATGGAGTCAGTAGCTCAGGAACAGAGCATGGCGCAGGGCCCAAACCAATGGCTTCAGTCTTCCCTTGGAGAAAAGATATTCTTATCCAAGATTGGATGTGAGATTACAGTATGATGACTTAGCAACAGTAGAAGAGTCACGATAGTTGATGGTGAGGTAGAGCTGGCCATCATCAGCATGTAGGTGAAAACTAACACGGTTTGTGAATGATATCACTGAGGAGCACAGTGTAGATGAGGAATAGGATGGGACAAGTATTGACCATCAATGGATACCATGGTGCAGAAAGAGGAAGAGAAGCCTTTGTAAATTAAACTGTGGCTAAGATTCAAAAGATAGGTATGGAACCTGTCAAGAGCAGTTCCAGCCAACTGGATGAGAATGGGGAAATGTTTGAGCAGAATGCTGTGGTCAACCATGACAAAAGCTGTTGACAGTTCAAACAGGATGATGAGGGAATTGTTACCTTTTTCACACTCATAAACAATATCATTTGTGACCTTATTGAGAGCTGTTTTGGACAGAAGTTCCAATCGATCATTGGTCTAAACTGTTGAGCAAGGTAGTCCTTGCTGGTTTCAAAAGGCTGACCCCAGTTCGAGCACCCTCAGTTGATGGCCTGACTTAATTCAGCCGTGACTCTCGGTCCAGTGCTGAGGGACTGCTGCACTGTCAGTGATGTTGCTTCCTGCTAACTGTGCATAAGTTGGCTGCTGCATTTCTTCCATTATAAAAATGACTAGACTTCAAAGTATTTCCTTGGTTACAAAGTGCTTTAAGACATCCTGAGGTATGACATAAATGCAGGGCTATCTTTTTCTTGTGATTCCGCGCAGGCTCGGAAGTGGATCTGACATTTTGTAGTGTATTTGTCGTAGTGCTGTACTGGACGTTATTTTACATTGTTTTCCTTATCAATAGGTAAATCTACCAACTAAATCAAAGGTAGTGATTCTATTGTAATTGTTTCCATTCTGACACTGGCCTTAATAAAGGTGAAAGATTCCTTACCTCATGCCTTGTAGAAGACAGCACTATAATCATTTAAATGACTGTTCAGGAAAGTACCCCAGTAGTACAGCACTTTAGCCCAGTGTAGCCTTAGTGTTTTGCACATTGTATTCTTGGTCAAATTCCTCGGGAAAATTGAACAGAGAACAAGTTATCCTCACATCTGTTGTGCACATCAGTAGATAGTCTTAGAACAGCATTGAGACTAGGATGGTCAGCAGGGAGGGTAAAGAACCTGGACAATAACCTGAATAAGTGAAAGGGACAAAGTACCACAACAAAATATGATACAGAAATAAGCGGTCAGTCATTTTTTGTTTTAGTCTCAAGCTAGGGACGCTGGTGTAACAGGGAGTGCCATTTAAACTTGAATTCTGTGTTTATTTTGTCCCTTCATTGCTATCTTTAATATTTAAATGCTTTGGTATCATTTGAGAAAAATGGAAAACCTAACTTGTACATATACCAGAATCTTTTGCCTCTAGTTTTCATAGACTATTAGTGGAGACCTTCAGCTGTGACAGAATATAACTGCTTATCAATTGT
This sequence comes from Rhincodon typus, assembly GCF_021869965.1. NCBI lineage: Eukaryota > Metazoa > Chordata > Chondrichthyes > Orectolobiformes > Rhincodontidae > Rhincodon > Rhincodon typus. The sequence goes on along the minus strand of NC_063339.1, from coordinate 26,734,632 downwards.
TGATGCCTCTTATCTCCCCAGAACATAAATTTCAGGCTTTTCACATCAGCCTCTTGTATTTATTTTTACATTAATTTCTTTATATTATTTCCAAATTTGATTTACTATTATTCTTAGCACATTGAGGTTTAACAAAGCATATTTTTGGTTTGTAGCAACTGTAATGAGACAAAAAGGAAGTTCAAAAGGTCCAGCTACTGAAGCTGCACAGAAGTGTTGCCCTGCTATTTTGCCAATGATACCATAGATAAACCGTTATCGCATGGTCAAATCGTGTACATTGCAAACATCACTGCATAGCACATTTCCTTTAGATAGGTCAGGAAGATAATGTATCTACATAGTGTATAAAATCCAATCTTTTCCATGAATCATCTGTTGATGCCCTGAGGTTGAGTAGGTTTGGTTCTGAGTAACTATGTTGCAACATGCTCTATTAAGACTTCCATTTTATCTACAAAAATGCACTAACATTTGAGAAACTTGCCCTCGCTTGTCAGGACCATAAGCCTGTTTGGATATCCAGTATATTTTTTATTCATTCTTCTGACTTAAGCGTTGCTGGCAAGGCCTGCATTCGTTGCTGACCCCATTGTGCTTGAGCTGTCTTCTTCAACAACTGAAGTCCAAGTAGTGTAGGAACATCCGCAGTGCTGTTAGGAAGGGAGTTCCAGGGTTTTGATCCCAAGGTAATGAAGGAATGACAATTTAGCTTTGAGGAGAGCTTGCAAGTGGTGGTGTTCCCATGTATCTGCTGCCCTTGTCTTTCTCGGTGGTAGAGGTCACTGTTTTGCAAGGTGCTTCCAAAGGAGGTTTGAAACATTGCTGTGCTGCCCTTTTTAGTGGCGCACACTGTTGCTAACGAGTCCCAGTGAAGGGTAGAATGAATGTTTATGCGGGTGGGTGGTATGCTTTCCCCTGGATGGTATGGAACTTCTTGAGCATTGTTAGAGCCAATCAGAGAGTATTCCATCACACTCCTGATCTGTAGCTTGGACAGGTTTCAGGGAGTTGAAAGGTGTTATACCTGCGGAATTGGCAGCCTGCAACCATAACGTTTTTATCACTGGTTAGTTAAGTTTCTGATCAGTGGTAATTCTTGAGATGTTAACCACAAGGAATTCAGCAGTAGTAATGATGTATATCAAGGAAGGATGGTTAGGTTCCTTCCTACTGGACATAGTCCTGACCTAGCAGTAGTTTTTAATCATGTATTGAATGTGAGTTTTGCTGGTCAAGCTAGAATTAATTACTCATCCATAGCTGCCCTTAGTAGTTGGTGGTGTGCTGCCTTCTTGTACTGCTGTAGTTCTTGGAGTGTAAGTACAGCTACAGTGTAGTTAAAAAGCGGGTTCCATGATATTGACCCATTGACAGTGAACACATGCCAATATGTTTCCAAGTTAGGATGGTGAGTAGCTTGGAGCAGAACTTGCAGTGGTGGTGTTCCCATGTATCTGCTGTCCTTGTCCTTCCAGATTGTAGTGGTCACGAGTTTCAAAGTTGCTGTTGGAGGAGACTGGCTGAGTTACAGCAGTGCACCTTGCAGATGGTACACATGATGCTATTCAGTAGATATGCTGACAGCATTGAATATTGAAGGTGCTGGATGAGGTGCCAATCAAGCAAACTGTTTGACTTGGATGTTGTCAAACTTCATGAATTTTGTTGGAGCTGCAGTCATCCAGGCAAGTGGGGAGCATTTCATCACATCCTTTGCTTGTGGCTTGTAGATAATGGATGTGCTTTGGGGAGATGGGTGTGGATTACCCGCTGCAGAATTCCTAGCCTCTATGATGTGCTTCTGTAGCCCCAATTGTGTGGCAGGTCCAGTTCAGTTCCTGGTCAATGGCAACCGTAGTGATTGTAATGAGGTCAGCCTCACAGAATGAATTCCCTGATTGGAGCTGAGGTAACCTGAGGTACTTACTGTCTGGTGCCTGATTCTGTATGAGGCAATACTATCGTCAAGGACTGTTCATGTGTAAATAAAGGGCGTCTTGGTGACAGATACTGCCTCTATGGAGTTATTTCAGTAACCCCCTGGATGTTGATTGTGAGGGTTCCATCAGCCATTATGTTATTGAATGTCAAGGGGATTTGCTTGTGTTCTGTCTTGATTGCTCTGTTGATGACACCTTCCATTATCCTGATATATATTATTGATCTAGGTTTTGATGTGCAGAGGACAATTTCCAAGTTTGCAGATGATGCTAAAATTGGAAGAATTGTAAACAGCGAACAGGATAACATGGAACTCTGAAAGGACATTGACAGGTTAGTGGTGAAGGCAGATAGCAGGCAGATGGCATTCATTACAGAAAAGTGTGTAAGGTGATGCACTTTTGTCAGAAGAACAGTGAAAAGCAATGTAAAATAGAGAGTAACATTTTAAAGGGGGTGCAGGAGCAGAAGGACATGGGAGAATATGTGAACAGATCATTGTGACAGGTCAGGTGGATAGAACAGTAAGTAAAGCAGACAGTGTTATCCACTTTATTAATAGGGGCATAGAGTGCAAGAACAAGGAGGTGATGTTGAACTTTCTACAAGATACTTATTAGACCTCAACTGGAAGTACAGTTGTGCGTGCTGTATTAGAAGAAAGATGTGAATACATTGAAGAGAGTGTAGAAGCGACTTCCTAGAATGGTTTCAAGTCTGAGAAATTTCAGCTGTGAGGATAGATTGAAGAAGTTGAAACTGTTCTCCCTGGAGAGAAGGCGGCTGAGAAGAGATCTGCTTGATATAAATATCATGAGCAGGCTGACAGAGTAGATAGTGTGAAGCAGTTACTACTTGTAAAAGAAACAATAAGAGGACATAGGTTTAAAGTGATGTGTAAAGGCTGATGTGGGTCATAGAGTCATAGAGATATACAGCATGGAAACAGATCCTACGGTCCAACTCGTCCATGCCGACCAGATATCCTAAATTAATCTAGTCCCATTTGCCAGCATTTGGCCCAAATCCCTCCAAACCCTTCCTATTCATATACCCATTCAGATGCCTTTTAAATGCTGTAACTGTACCACCATCCACCACTGCATCTGGGAGCTCATTCAATACACATACCACCCTCCGTGTGAAAAAGTTGCCCTTCACGTCCCTTTTAAATCTTTCCCCTCTCACTTTGAACCTAAGCCCTCTAGTTTTGGACAATTTGCAGAATTGCACGCGATGCTCCAAAAGTGGCCAAACCAATGTCCTGTACAACCGCAACATGACCTCCCAACTCCTATACTCAATGTAATGACCAATAAAGTCAAACATATCAAATGCCTTCTTAACTATTCTATTTACCTGCAACTCCACTTTCAAGGAACTATAAACCTGCACTGCAGGGTCTGTTTGTTCAGCAACATTCCCCAGGACATTACCATGAAATATGCAAATCCTGCCCTGATTTGCCTTTCCAAAATGCAGCACCTCACATTTATCTAAATTAATCTCCATCTGCCACACCTTGGCCCATTGGCCCATCTGATCAAGATCCCGATTTACTCTGAAGTAACCTTCTTTGCTGTCCATTACATCTCCAATTTTGGTGTCATCTGCAAGCTTACTAACCATACCTCCTTTATTCACATCCGAGTCATTTATATAAATGACAAAAAGCAGTGGAACCAGTGCTGATCCTTGTGGCACACCACTGGTCACAGGCCTCCAGTCTGAAAAGCAACCCTCCACCACCACCCTCTGTCTTCTACCTTTGAGCCAGTTCTGTATCCAAATGGCTAGTTCTCCCCATATTCTAAGTGATCTAACCTTGCTAATCAGTCTACTGTGAGGAACCTTGTCGAACACCTTACTGAAGTCCATATGTATCACATCCACTGCTCTGCCCTCATCAATCCTCTTCATTCTTCAAAAAACTCAATCAAGTTAGTGAGACATGATTTCCCAAGAACAAAGCCATGCAGACTATCTCTGATCAATCCCTGCCTTTTCAGATACATGTAAATTCTGTCTCTCAGGATTCCTTCCAACAACTTGTTCACCACAGATGTCAGACTCACCAGTCCATAGTTCCCTTGCTTTTCCTTGCCAACTTTCTTAAATAGTGGCACAAATTTACCCGACCTCCAGTCTTCCAGCACCTCACTTCTGACTATCGATGATGCAAATATCTCAGCAAGGGACTAGGCAATCTCTTCCTCAATTCCCACATCGTTCTAGAGTATACTTGATCAGGTCCCAGTGATTAAACGTTTTCAAACAGTGAGATTTTAGGGTACGGAATGCAATACCTGAAAAAATGGTGGAGTCAGGTTCAATTGAGGCATTCAAGAGGTTATTGGATCTTTTGTTTTGGATATTTTTGGATAATGGTACACAGGAATGTGGGGAAAAGACAGGAGATTGACACTAGATAAATAGATAGTGTGTGTACAATGGGCCAAATAGCCTCCTTCTGCACTATAACAATTCTCTGCTTCTGTGATCACTTTGTAGGTGATCCAGAATAGACTGATGGAGCAGTAATTAGACAGGTTAGGTTTGACCTGCTTTTATGTAGATGACACATTTGAGCAATTCAGGTAAATGCCAATGTTATAGCTGTACTGAAAGAGCTTCACTCGGGGGGCAGAAGTTCTGGAGCACAAGTCATCAGTAATATTGTTGTCAAAGTACATAGCCTTTGCAGTATCCAGTACTTTCAGCTTATCAGTTGGAGTGAATTGGATTGATTGGAAGCTGGTAATTGTGATACTAGGGATCTCTCGATGAGGCCGAGATGGATCACCCATTCAGCACGTCTAACTGAGGACTATTGCAAATGCTTCAGACTTATCTTTTGCACTGATGTACTTGACTTCCCCATCATTGAGAACAGTGATATTTTTGGAATCTCCTTCTCTAGTTGTTAAATTGTCCATCACCATTGATGACTTAATATCACAGAATAGCAGAGCTTAGATCTGATCCACTGCTATGGAATTGTTTAGTTCTGTCTGCTGCATACTGCTTCCACTGTTTGACATGCAAGTAGTCCTGTTTGGTAACTTCACCAGCTTGACACCTCAGTTTTTAAGTATAGCTGGTGCTGCTCCTGGCGTGCCCTCCTGCACTCTCCATTGAAACAAGATTGATCGCCTGGCTTGATGGTAATGGTAGAGTAGAGGATTTGCTGGGCCATGGGTTGAATACAGTTATTTGCTGTTGATAGCCCACAGTGTCTCATGGATGCACAGTCTTGAGTTTCTCATTATGTTTGAAATCTATTGCATTCAGAACGGTGCTACATGATAGAGAGAATCCACAATACAAGAACAGGATCTTTTCTCCACCAGTATTGTGTGGTGGTCACTCCTGCTAATACTGATTCATCTGCAACGTGTAGATTAGTGAGGATGAATTCAACATATGAACATTGAAGCTAGGACCAAGAGGCCATTTTATCCTCCAAGCCTGCTCCACCTTTTAATAAGCTCATGGCTGATCTGCTTGTAGCCTCAGCCCCTCACTACCATCACCCCCTCCCACATTCCTACCTACTCCTGCTAGCTTCTCATCCCTTTTCTTACCAAGAAGCTACCTTGGTGTCAAAAATATTCAAGGGCACAGCCTTTTGAGGAAGAAAGTTCCAAAGTCTCACAACTTGTTGAGAAAATCTTAATTCTCATCTCTGTCTTAATTGAGTGACCCCTTGATTTTAGATGGTGACCCTTAGTTCTAGATTCTTCCCCAAGAGAAAACATCCTTTCCACATCCAACCTACCAAGTTCCTAAGGATCTTATACTTCTCAATTATATAATGTCTTTCTTCTCCAAACTTCAGTGGATACAAGTCCAGCCTCTCCCACCTTTCTTCATGTAACAACCCAGGTACTAGGTCAGGAAATGTCCTCTGAATGGCTTCCAATGTATTTACATCATTCCCTAAATAAGGAGACTAATACTAGAAATAATACTCTAGATGTGGTCTCACTGGTACCTTGTATATCTGACACATAATTGCCCAACTGTTGTATTCAATTCTCATCACTATAAATGATAACAATTCTATTAGTTTCTTAAATACTTGCTAGACCTGCTTGCAGGTCTATGGTGAATAATACACTAGAGGCCCCCAGATCCCTCTATAATCTCTCACCATTTAGATAATTTGCCAGTTCTTTGCTCACTCATTTAATCTATCAATATCACTTGATAGCCTCTGTTATCCTGTTCACAACTTTCAAACCTACCTTTGTGTCAGTAATAACTGTATCTTAGCCCCTTCATCCAAGCTATTTATATAAACTGTAGAATTTGAAGCCTCAGCACTGATCCCTGTGGCGCACCACTCGTTACATCTTGTCAAACAGGCAGATTCATTTATGCCTACTCTCTTTTTCCTGTGAGCCAGCCAATCTTCAATCTAAGCCAATATGATACCCATGAAAAATGAGCTCCTATTTTCTGCAATAACCCTTAACATGGTACTTTACCGAATGCCTCCCAGAAATCTAAATCCCCTTTATCCACAGTACAAGTTACTTCCTCAAAGAATGCCAAAAAATGGTTTGTGCCTCTCTCGCTTTTTAAATGAAGGAGTTACATTTTCGATCTTCCAATTTAATAGAAGCTTCTTTGAAACTAGGGAATTTTGGAAAATTAGAATGAACGCATTAACAATCTCACTAGCCTCTTTTTTTCATCCTTCCATCAGGCTTCAGAGTCTTCTCAGCACACAGCCCCAACAATTTGCAAAATAACAGTTCTGTAGCCATTGTATTTTTCTTTAGTTCCTCCCTCCTTTCCTTTCCCTGAATCATTTCTATTTCTGGATTTTATTTCAATCTTCTACGGTGAAGATCGATGCAAAATATCTGTTCAGTTTACCTGTCATCTCTTTATTTTTCATTATGAGTTCCCCAAACTGACCTCCCCCGGGACGAATGTTTACTTTAACTCCTCTTTCTCTCGCCCCACTTTTCCTTGGATTATCATGAATGTGGAAAAAAAAATTAGTCAACAACCAAAGTCCCCAATTTAGCTGACTGACAAAGTCAGCACCATGTCACTGCCTCACACCCTCTTCACTGGTGAATTGGGACTGTGCATCCTTGGACAATATCAGCCTGAGTTCAATCCTTTTTTTCGCCCAATGTCCATGCTCCAGTCACTAGATAACAAACAGGATTGAAACTTCTGATGATCGGTTCCCCTCTTTGAGTTATTTGTCATACCCCAATGGTTGTCACAGCTAAGATCAGATAACTAAGCAGAGACAATGGCTTCAATCCAGGACCTTCTTTTCCGGGCAGTGTCTTTGTCTTTGTTACTAAGGAATTACTAAGCATCTTTAAAAGCCTCAACAGTACGGCTTCCAGAATCCTTTCTGGAAATGTTATTAATTATGCCCACTGATTGATTTTCAATGTTACCATTTTACAGCAAATGTTTTTGCACGCAAGGGAAGTATTCAGTGCAGTTTACACTGGATTTTACAATACCATTCCCTGTTTACATTCATTATTTTTCATTGAGTTTTTAATCACCAGAGTTACACAGCAATAGGTGAAATAGAACTTTCCAACAGATTCTCACTTGTTCATGCAATCCAGATTCACTTTGGTCATTGAGATTAATCTTGTCATAAAGAACTAGCTCTTGTTTTTAGTTTTGTTGTCACATCACAGTGTAATCTCTACAGTCTTGTAATGATATGTTCCCTGCATTGTTCAAGGTCCATCCACATTTCTGATGTACGTGTACCTGCCCACCCAGTCCATTTGCTGTGCTGAGTGCAGTTTGTATTTTTGTACACCGTGATAGACAGCCAATCGTGGTTTTTCATTCAAACAGAAATTCATCTTCAATGCAATAAGACAGCCTGATAGCCATTTCCCTTTTTTTTAACAAAATTACCATGTAACACCACCCTAATTAGTAGGAACTAGCAGCTCTGCTGTGGCATATACACTAGTCATGCTGTGATATTTACCAACTGCTTCTGCAATTGTGGTTTTGCACATTCATTTGCTATTTGAGGACAAATGTAGAGGATCGTTGAACTGATGCATAAAAGAAGATGAAATATGAATTATCTGAGGGCTGTTCCTCGTATCCAAGGATAGATATAAGAAATGTTGTATCATTTCCCGGGGCTTGTCCAGGAAGCACAGTTGCTCTTTTTATGCAATGCCACCAACCCAACTTATATTTGGTATCCTGCTCCTTATCTTTCCCATGTGTGCAATTTTGAAACAATTTTGTAGTTGCTACATATTATTAATTCTGGAGACGCAAGCTGAAAAGCTGAGTTAGATTGGTAAGATCACAAGAATTAAATGCATAGCTAATATGCAGTGAGAACTGGCTTCTGTCATACAGCCTTGATAAGAATGCCATATTATCATTCAGTGATTATATCTAGAATCATAGAATCCCTACAGTGTGGAAACAGGCCCTTTGGCCCAACAAGTCCACACTAACCCTCAGAGAATCCCACCAGACCCATCCCCCCTAATCAAGGCATCCCTGGACACTATGGACAATTTAGCATGGCCAATCTACCTAGCCTGCACATCTTTGGACTGTGGGAGGAAACTGGAGCACCCAGAGGAAATCCACGCAGACACAGGGAGAACGTGCAAACTCCACGCAGACAATCGCCCGAGGGTGGAATCAAACCCAGGCCCCCGGCACTGTGAGGCAGCAATGCTAACCACTGAGCCACCATGCTGCCCCAAATATCTAATTTGTTAACAACAGAAGAAGGCTATTCAGCCACTGTGCCTCCAGATATTGTTTGGGCTCTCCTTCCGCCTGGATCTGAGTGTTCATCCTGTTTGCCCATGGAAGGGCATGTGACCGAGGATAAGCCATCTACTTGGTGGTGATGTGGCCTGTGTTCTTGCCAAGCAGCAGGGGTGAAAGGTAACACTTCAAATGCTGCTTTCAAGTTGTAGTGAAGACTGGATGCAGAGACATGAAGCTGGGTGAAGAAGCTTCCAAGAAGTATACTGTCATGCAGAGCAAGAGCTGTAACCTCTGACCTGGCCATGCCTCGAGCTCTTCAGAGTAATTGATCAAAAACATGTAACTTTTTACTGATGCTGTCACGCTGCAGTATTAGCTTACTGCTACCCAACATGTATTTTGTATTAAAGGAATGCTATTAACTGAACTGTTCATTCATCTGTCCAACCATGGCCATCACAAATCTAGAGCTGCTGACCTTCAGAGAGCAATTTTTCAGAGATCTGCAGATTTACTACTCTCCAAATCATATTTCTCCTTTCTTAAATTCTAATGGTCTACTCCGATCATTGCAATCTGAATCTGATTATTGGGCAATAATCAAAGCTAACAATCTATTTCCGTAACATTAATAATTGGTTTCAATTTTTGGTATGATATACTGTCGCTAGTTATCAATGTTTATTTTCCATGAGACCTTTTTACAGTTGTTAATCCATCTTCATGCATCAGAATGGTAAAACTGTCACTGTGGAGGAGGACAAGTTAATATTGAACTCATTTTTGAAGTAAACATCTAGAATAACCTTGATTTCAGGGACAGACAGCTTAGAGTAGGTTCTTATTTCATGTGGATAGGTCTGTTGTCAGCAGAGCAGCTTGGTGGCTTGACAAATACGTAAACCTAAGTACTTCTGAAAGCAAGGTAAGTGTAATATGTGACAAATACAGCTGTATGTACACATATAGCAATAAACAAAGGATGCCAATCACTTCAAGAAAAAGCTACCTTTTTTAATTCTTTCTTTATTTATTAATATCTATTTACCTAATCAATGGGCAGACTCTTCCCAGGCACTGAATGGCATCAGCATTGGTGAGTAGGCTGGGTAAATCGTTCAGGATTGGCTGTGAGGTGATTCTGTCTGTTGAGAGTAAAATGTCCCTTTTTCCAACCTGGTGAGACTCCAACTCACTGCTTCCTCTTCCAGTCTTGTATACCCATTAACAATATCTCAGGGTGTGCTGCACTTACAGTGACCAACTACATCCCCTACGATGGAGATTTGTATGGTCACCATTAGACTCTTTATTCTAGATTTTTAATCAAATTGAAATTCCACCATCTGCTATGGTGGGATTTGAACCCAGGTTTCCAGAGCATTACCTAGGTCTCAGTTGAGCAATGCAGTAATAATACCGCTAGGCCATCACTTCCCCAAGCTACTATTGCCACTGAACCCACATGGCACATCACTGATCTAAATACAATACAATCTTCACTTCAGTGCTGCACTTTGGAGTGCACCAACACCTTTCATTGCAATGTTGCTGCCAGAACATTTTACACACATCGACAAGCAGCCACCTCGCGGCCTCAATCAGGGTGCACTTGTTTTCGTAGTGCTCACTCACTTTGCACCTACTTGGGTACTCACTACATATCTGACAGGTCCTGCCTTGCCTTGCCCTACCTTTTCACACTTTGCCCCCTCAGCCAGAGCAGTAAAGACTCACAGCACTTCTGTCTTGCATTACCTTTTCATGCAGACACAAAGGCCAGCTTGCCTTGGTTGTCAACAGCGATCAGTCAAGGTGATGGACATGTTGCTGTACATACACTGTACTATGTCAATCCCACAGCTGCACCATGTGCCTGTTGCGTATATGACAAACACACTACATGTACTTCAACCAAATGGCTATGTAGTATAAGGGGAGTAATCCTAAGTCAAGTCAAGGGAGACAGTCTTCTGTCAGGGACAAATAAACCAAAGAACTGCAGGTGCTGGAAATCAAAATCAAAAACAAAAATTGCTGGAAAATCTCAACCAGTCTGGCAGGATCTGTGGAGAGAAAGCAGAGTCAATGGAAACATGTTACAAAGAATATATTCACCATCAAAGGATGGAAGCTCAGATGGAATAGTAAATACATGATAGGATGTGGGTTTGGAGAGGGCATCGAGTCAGAGGGAAGGGAACAGGAGGAAAATTCCAGAGGGGTGTGGCTTTCTCTAAGTTGTTGCATCTTGCGTTCCTTAATGCCTAAAAGGAAAAGAAAAAAATTAGAATGTTGAATGAGCCAGATGATGAAGTGGAACCAGGTGGCAGGGCAGCTCTGAGCCAGCGTGAGGCGGTGCTGATGGAGAGAGAGGGCCAGAGCGTGCAATACGGCAATGCAGGGCACTGAGTGTGGATCTCAGGATGCAGTGAAAGCAGCTGTCTGAGGAATGTTGCATATCACAGAGATAAAATATTTAAAAGAATACATTCAGCATTGGTGTGCAGAAGGTCAAAAGTTCTGAAGAAGTGTCACTGGACCTGAAACGTTAACTCTGCTTTCCAACCACAGACCTGCTGAGTTTCTCAAAACTCAAAATTTCTGCTCTTTTTCTTCTGGCAAGGGCTACTGTCACAATAAATCCAAGGGCCAGGGCTTTGGACATAATCAGCTGGTTGCTTGGGCCTGTCACGGTCAAGAGCCTCTTCTCGTAGAGAGTGAGGAGCCCAATGTCAGGCTTTCTCCACAACACCATGAGCTTTCTTTCTTCTGGAATGAGAGAAGGGAGGCGATCAAAAGGGATGAAAATGGTTGGGACAGCTATTATTGCTGGTGCAGGTGGCAGAAAGGTAGTGAGTTGTCCTGAGTGAGTGCTAGAGCATTGCAGAGTCTTGTTGTGTTAGTGGTGTTCGAGGTGTTTGGGTGGGTGAGAATGAGTGAGGGAGAATGTTCCACGTTCACATTTAAACCCCAAGTGTAAACTGTCAGTGTGGCTGCAGCCTGTTGTCAATTTAAAATGTGAAAAATTAATGAAAAATGTTGCATTAATGTGGCACAGTTTATTGAATAAATTAATTATTAGAATTCTTTTAACCATGATGAAAAATGTTTTGAAAACTATCAGATTCATTGCACTGAATCTTACATTTTTTTAACCTAAGTTTGAGTTGTGTCAAGTATTTTTTTTCACCATGTGCCCTAGCGGGTTCTGTCACCATATCTCACCAAATGCGCCTCTACCTCATCCATATGGAGTCCTTCACATCAAATTATGGTCCCATCTTATCACACACTGTTTCCAGAAACATTCACCAGATATTCCAGAAATCACCAGTGTCCCATTGACTGAAAAGGGAGCTTTGAGTTATACACAGGCTATTTGCAAAACCACATCAGATAAATTCATGCACCATGATCTATGGTGGTGTCCTCAAGCAGCACTCCTTTGAGTCATTCGTTTAAACCATGTTCCTGTAATGGCTGGCATATAACTGGAATCTGCCATTACAAGGCAGGGTCAAGGGCAGTTATAAATGGAATTTGCAATTAATTTCAACGGTGAATTATAATTTTGTGCATCAGGCAAAGGACCAGTTTTAATATTAGGGAGAGTCCTGCTGTTTTGGAGGTTTGAAGTCTTCATCCATCCATATGCTGAGACAATGGTGATTGCCAACATACAGTGTTGCTGCTGGCAGGCATGTGCATTTACTGTCAGTAGCATTACCACACTCAGCAACACATCATCCTTCATGCGTTGTGTCATATTAAAGTGCAGTTCTGTAGATATCACTGTTCAGTGGATAGTACCTCACTCTACTCATTGTGTGGACAATCTGTGTCATCAAGACATCCTGCTCATGAGGCATTCCATCCAAGCCTAATGTTGAGTCTTCTCTATCAAACTGTTTGATTTCTCCTCTTCCCCCATCTCTCATCTCAGGGACTCTGAAGCTAGTTATAGTGCAGTGGTTCCCTATAAAGAGCAAACTTAATACCTGGGACTTCTCTGATCTGCAGATTTGAGTACCACTACAAGGAGTAGTGTATCTACCAAATTGCTGTGACTTCCTGATTTTTTTTTTTCGAATCTATTAGATGCTAGAGGGTGGCTGACAGTCAATGATGTGCTCTTGGTACAAATTGCCGCTTTCAGAAAAGCAGAGGAGAAAATGTTGGCAGGGGAATAGTGGATATTAAGGTGTGTAGCTACTTCACAAGCTCTAATTCTGCCAGGCTGTATAATTGAAGAATAGTCATTTTCTTTCCTCTATCTTTTTTTCCACCAGTTTATGATCAAAAACCCAAACAAACGTCTGGGCTGTGTCTCAGCACAAGGTGGAGAGCAGGCCATTCTGAGTCACCCCTTCTTTCAAGGAATTGATTGGGATTCACTTGAACAGCGAAAAGTCAAGCCGCCTTTCAAACCCAGGATTGTAAGTCTTCCTAACAAGCTGTGAAAGAATTTGTGTTGCATTCCTTATAGCTGCCTTTAAAATATTGCAAGATTGGTCGTGGGTAACCATGGGCAAGAGCACATTGTTCTCACACTTGGGTTTTTATTTAATGGTTCATGCGTTAGTGCTTCCTGCTTCTGACACAGTGTACTTTGCACTCAAGTGATCGTAAAATGTGTCTGTGTTATGTTTTGGCAACAAGCTTTAAAAGCATTTACTGTGTATATTTTCTCTGTTGAGGCAAAAGCTACACCTTTATGGAATTTATTTAAAATATTTAAAGATTCAATCCTAACTTAGTTACCAGCAGTTTTCTTCACAAGGACGTTTGTGGGATTTCTTAACAGTCCAAAGACGTTATAACCAGAAATACTGGCGTATTTAGAAGGTTGGCTACAGTGTAGGGACAAATTACTAATAATGATTGTAAGTGAATGGCAGACTACCCACTTCCATTCATTTTGCCTCAGACACTCACTTCACAGTCACATTTTGCTGAGAAAGATGTAGTTCTGTTTAACTTGGCAGCCAGAGCTGTGGAATCTGTCTAGTTTATACTGCGGTGCACATTATTTCAAAGCTGCAGACCTGGGAAAGTTTGTACAGCCAATAATCAAATTTATTCAAGCCACCAGCTCTGAAATACTGAGTTTGTGTAGCCAACTGTCATCCGTTTCATCAGCAGACACCATTTTTTGTTGCTGCTCCCAGGTCTGCCATGACTGGCAGTGGAGGAATAAACACTTTCTGTGATTTTTTTTGCCACCTTCTGTCAGCAGAATCGTCCCATTTACTTCATTTGGAGTCAGGGTTTCTATCACAGTAACATTGTAGGTTAAATACAACATGGCCAATGCCCTGCTCCCTTAAGAGGGAATAAACAGAAAAGCACAAAGGGTGTGCACTCGTCTCACGCTGTGGGCTGGATTTAATCAAGGCAAAGTAGTCTCAACCACTGTTAGAGCCAGGTCTTTTACAATCAATTCAAACATAATAGGGCTATATTTATCTCAATTCAAGGAATTTGTAGATTTATTATTTATTTATAAGTTACACTATCAGTAGAAGTATTGTCTGCAATTAACTCAGACATTTCTAAACCAGAATTACTTCTTTACTTCTGGGCTGCGTCATGTATGAGTGATGTGAAATAGTGTAAAGGTACCAAAGAAGAGACATGCGCAGTAAGGTGCTGTGATAAATTCCCAAGCCTTTACAGTTTAACTTAAGCTATGGTATTTTTGTTATCTTCATTCACTATAATGCATGATAAATAAGTCTGCAAATATACAACAGTTGAATGGGCATTTCACATGTGAGCTGGAAAGTAATTAAAATACCTGTCATTGGGTGCAGGTTACCAAGAATAATGAATAAAAACAAATGTACAAGGTTAAGTACTTTGTAAATGGAGAAAATCATCAGTTTTGCAAGGCATAATATCTTGAACATTTCAAAAAAGCATTATGGTGGATTTTACTGTATATCATAAGCTGTGACTTCCTGCTGCATTACTCATATTTATTTGATGTCATTGATTCTGTGGATTTCCCCTTTTGGTTTTCTGATTGTGTTGTTAAAACTGGCGTGAGCCAGTTTAAAGCAAATGAATTAATCTCCCGTCAAAATAATGTTGATTAAATGTCTAGGTTAATATGTTCTTATATGAGCAGTTCCCTAAGGGCAATGCCACACAACAAGTTTGGATTGAATATTCACAGAGATGGAAGGACTTCAAGTATGGTGTGAGGGTGCGATGGCCCTGATTCCACTCCTCTCCAAATCCTGCACTGACATTTTTCCCTTGGCGAAAGGCTGGTATCAGGGTGGGTTTTAGTTAACACATTCATAGTTCACACAGATAGTTGCATGTGTGAACGTGCCTTCATACAGAAGCAGTCTTCACAAGTGTGTTGCCCAGATTGCAACTCATGGGCTTTAAGCATTTGAACATAATGCCTAAAGATCCTGAAAATCTGTGGAGAGGCAAAATGCCCTGTTGGAGAATTCCACGTAGCTCCATGGGAGAGGTCAATGCTCCTTTGAAACAAGTCAGATGCCCTTTGTGATTATTAAAACTAGACATGAACGTGCAAGAAAGGTTAATAAGTGTGAAGTTATCAAGGCATTTAAGTCCATAAGCTCTTTTAAAATTTTGAAAGAGAATGAGTCTTCAGTTGAAAACAATCAGCAAATGGAATTTTGAAAGCTGTCTGCTGACATAATCCTGAGGGTTAACATTCTAGGTTAATCGCTGCATGATGGGTTGTGCAGGCTATCATTTGGTGGTGGGGGATCAGGGCTCTAAGTTCACACTTTGACTGACAGCTTTAAACAGTTATAAAACTTTTGTATTCATATTCCCAAATCAAATGTCTGTATTTTTAAAGAATCAAGCACATGAATGACTTGAAATGTATTGAGTAGGTTATCAATGAGATTTTTTTTTGCAAAAACAGAGAAGTCATCAATAGCCAGTTAAAACATTATTTTATTTCATCTCACCATGACTCCCCGGGGTCTATCTGTGATGAATACTGGATGACACTTTTTCAGTCAAAATTTTAGTAGTCTTTAAACCTTGAGTTTCCACTGTTTCTCCACATTTAATGCCACATCATATCGATTTTTAAGGGCAAACGGTGTTGGTGGGGTGACATGGCACCACGTTGGCATTGGTTTTATAAAGGGCCATGGGGATTAGTGTGGTGGAGTTCATGGCCTGACCTGAGTTGGCAACTAGTTGGCACAAAAGCTGTGAAGGGTCGTGCGGATGGGTGGGGTGGTGTCATATCGAGTATGAGGAGCATGGCAGTGGGTACAGTGGCATAGATGGAGGACATTTGGGATTGTAGGAGGAACATTGGTTGGCATGGAGGTTAGGAGGGACAATGGGAGGTGGGTAGAGAGGTATAGATTATATGGAGTCATGGAGGGGTGGTTGGGGTCAATTTTTAGCATGGGGAGTATGTGGATGTGTGAGGGTTGAGGACTAGGTGTCTGTTTTTGGTCTTATTATTTAGTTTTTACAGCTGGAACTAAATTCCAAAGCATCATAGTGGACCTTTGAAACAAGCCACGTCTTCACCCAACAGCCCTTTGGACTACCTCCATGCTGTTTCTGTCTCAGTGGGTGCAACTCCTGTTAACAAGTCCCCAGTTGAGCTTGAGGTAGCCATCTTAAAATTTCAATGTCACATGGAGAAACATAGGTATAAAATGGAGAATGTAAGCTTTCTCATATATAAAAGTTGTAGCTGTTGGCAAATAACTATTAAAAAAATGTCTCATTTTGTAATTAAAAGCATCAGAGATTAGAATTGACCAGCTCTTGGAATTTTCCCAGCCCTGTGAATGAAAATTTAACCCTCAATCTTGAACAAAACATTTGAGCATACCGCCAGAGAAGAATGAAGTTTAAAGTTGAATGTTTTGCTTGGTTAAGAGAGGTATAAACCCGAGTCAGCTGACAATGTATCTCATTTTTCTTTTCTGTCAGAAAACAAACAGGGATGTAAATAATTTTGATCGAGACTTCACCACAGAAAAGCCTGTACTGACGCCAGTTGATGAATCCCTGATCCGGATGATCAATCAGGATGAATTTAAGGGATTCTCATTTGTTGCTGAAGAAGTGGGAGCTTGAAATATGAATCTCAATCCATTGGTGAGAAGACAGTTTCAAAACTCTGACAAGTCCTGGCACAAGCAAGTGGAACAGTTATTCCAATGCGATGACAGAGAAAATTTATTCAGGCAACATCATCATTTACAGTTGCTGAAAGAGAACTGGCATGCTATTTATATTGAATTTTGGTGTTGTGTAACTTTGTGACAGTAAGTGGCTTTGTGTTGTTGTCCATTATCTTTCCACCATTCTGAATGTCAGAACAGATTTTCATCAGTCATTTACAAATAAGTGTTGTTGCAGTGAATCATTACTGAACTGTGCATCTATCTTTTAAACTCAGCCATTTAGATATTTAATGAGCTCCGTATTGATAAGTAAAAACTGAAATTTGTTACAAGAAAGCAATTCTACACTTTCATAAATGGTAATTGACTCTTTTCAGTGGCACTTTGTTTTCAGGGACCCACCTATTTGTTTATGTGGGCTGGAATAGCTTGCATGCCATCATACCATGTACTTTGCTGTCTGCTTGAAGTAGCCATTTTAAAATTTGGGTGCATTATGGAGACACATAGATATGGAATGGAGAGTGGAATCTTTCCTGTGCTTGTAAGTTATAGCAGTTGGAAAATAAATGTTACAAAAATGCTTATTTTGTATGAATATGGCATCTAAGATTATAATTGCCTTATTTTTGGAAATGCACAATACAGGAGATGTGATGGCATGAGCAACGATAAACTGATGACGTGTAGAGTTTTGTAAACCTGTGCATGGGGATGGGTAGGAGAGTTTCTGCCTGCACTTGATAATCCAGCATCATGAATGACATATTACTGTTGTCCTGTTCAATTGTACAGTGTTGTGGCTCATTAAAGTTGACCAGATTTTTTAAAAATGCAGCTTTGTTCTTAAAAGAAACCTGGATTAAGTGGAACCAAAGTGAGTAAGCTTCCCTTTGGTTGGTTGTTTCTGTCGCTCACTCTCAATCCACTTTTCCCAATATATTAATTTCATTCTTCTTTATTTATTTTGTGTAGATTGCCCACTAATAAGGCATATTCCTTATGGCACAGCTCCAGAGTGTAAAAGCAGTTGCACCCTTTAGCTATGACTACATTCTTAATTGAAAAGCTGTTGCCACTTATAAAGGTATCCAAGGGGGACAGTTGGAATAAGAGATACTTCTCTTAATCATAGTAAAATAATCCTTCTCGGCACTTTAATTTCAATAAGAAGGCAGATAAAAAGCCAACAATAGCTGCAATAACAGCTTATATTTGTATAGCACCTTTATTATAATCAAGCATCCCAAGGAACATCAAAGGAGCAACATAAAACAAAATATTACCCTATGCCAAAAATGGACGTGTGTTTTGTGGAACTTCTTCAAGGAAAAATTAGTTATGGAGTCAGATAGGTGTTTGGAGTATATTCTAGAATGTAGGGCCTCAGCCGCTGAAGGCTAACTACCAGTGGTGGGCCAATTAAATCAGGGAGCTCAAGAGGCCAGAATTGGAAGAGTGTGGGTATTCTAGAGGTTTGTGGCCGTGACTGAGTTTCAGCAATGGATGAGCTGATGTTGGCAAAGTTGGACAATGTTATTTACGTACAAATAGGTGATCTTAGTGATGGAGAGGGAGTCTGATCAGGAGCTCATCACAAGGTCAAATTTGACCCAAGATTATAAATGAACTAGTTTCCTCTCAGAGAGTTGCCAGGGAGATGGGTGCTATTGGTAGCAAGAGAGCGGAGTTTGAAACAAAGAGGGAAAACAATGCCTTCATTCTGCTTCACATTTGACTGGAGGAAATTTCTGATCATCCAGTCATGGATGTTAAAAAAATCAATTGGTTAACTTAGTGACAGTGGAGGAATTGAGAGAAGTGATGATGAGTTTGAGCTTCAAAATCAGGATTCATGGAAAACAATGTGCTTTCAGGGGATGTTGCAAAGGGACAGCATAACAATGAGAAATAAGAGGGGAGCAAGGATTGATTCTTAGAGGGCATCAGAATTAACATGAAGGTGACATTGCAGCAGGATTACCTAACCATCTTCAGCTGGTTCATCAATGAACTTCCCTCCATCATAACTTCAGAAGATGGGATTTTCAATAATGGTTGCACAACATTCAGCACCATTTGTGACTGCTGAGATACTGAAGTAGTCCATGTCCAAATACAACAAAATCTGGACAATACCCAGATTTGGGCTGACAAGTGGCAAGTAACATTCATGCCACACAAGTGCCAGGCAATGCCATTTCCAACAAGGGAGAGTCTAGCTATCACTCTTTGACATTCAATGGCATCACCATCCTGAATCCCTCACTTTCAACATCCTGAGGGTTACAATTGCCCAGAAATTGTACTGGACTAGCCATAAAAACTGTGGTGACAAGGGCAAAGTCAGAGGCTAAAAATCCTGCACAAAAACAAAGTTGCCGGAAAAGCTCAGCAGGTCTGGCAGCATCTGTGAAGGAAAAAACAGAGTTAATGTTTCAGATCTGGTGACCCTTCCTCAGAGCTGATGGTGGCTGGGAAAACGTCAGTTTATATGCAGAAAATAGGGAGGTGGGTGCGATAGGGAGTAAACGATAGGATAGAGCCCAAAGAGAGAGAAAGACAGTTGGACAGACAAAGGAGTTGCTAATGATCAGGCTGCGAGGGTGAATAGATGTTAATGGGGACTGTTAGTGACTAACAACAGGGGGTGTGTAATGGCAGACTATGTGGTAACAAGGCCTGGTGTGTGGGATAGGGGGCTGGGACATGGGAGAACTTAGGCCCTAAAAGTATTGAACTCAATATTGAGTCCGGAGGGCTGTAGGGTCCCCAGGCTAAAAATCCTGCAATGGATAACTCACCTCCAGACTCCCCAACACCTGCCCACCATCTACAAGGCACAAGTCAGTAGTGTGATGGAATACCTTCCACTTTCCTGGATGACTGCAGCTCCAAACCACTCAAGAAGCTTGACACAAACCACAATACAGCAGCCTGCTTGATTGCCACCACATCCATAAATATTCAATCTATCAGCAACCAATGCTTAGTAGTGGCAGTGAGCACACCTACTAGATGTACTTCAGAAATTCACCAAAGATCCTTAGGCAACACCTTTCAAACTCACCACTGTGATCATCTATAACGACAAGGGCAGCAGATACATAGGAACACTATCACCTGCAAGTTCCCCTCCAAGCTACCCATCATCCTGACTTGGAAATATATCACCATTGCATCAGAGTCACTGGGTCAAAATCCTGGAACTTCCTCCCCTACAGCATTGTGTGTCTACTTGGACAAAATGGACTGTAATTGGTGGTATAGTAGACCGTGAAGAAGGTTATCTAAGATTACTAAGGGATCTTGATCATTTGGGCCAATGGGCTGAGGAGTGGCAGATGGACTTTAATTTAGATAAATGCAAGATGTTGCATTTTAGTAAGACAAACAAGAAGTAAGACTTACAAAGTTATGGTAGGGCCGTGGAGAGTGTTGTATAACGGAGAGACCAAAGGGTTCAAGTACATAGTTGCATCACAGGTAGACAGAGTGGTAAAGAAGGCATTTGGCACAATTGCCTTCATTGCTCAGAACCTTGAGTATAGGAATTGGGATGTCATGTTGCAGTTGTACAGGATGTTGGTGAGGCCACTTTTGGAGTACTGTGTACAGTTCCGTTCACCCTGCTATAGTAAGTATATTATTAAATTAGAGAGGGTTCAGAAAAGATTTACAAAGATGTTACCAGGACTGGAAGGCTTGAGCTATAAAAATGGGCTGGATAGCATAAAAGGTTGAGGGGTGATCTTATAAGAGGTTTATAAAATCATGAAGAGCAGAGATAAGGTTAACAGCAAGTCCTTTTCCCTAGGGTAGGGGAGGCCAAAATTAGAGGGGCATAATTTTAAGGTGAGAGGTGAAAAGATTTAAAAGGGACCTGAGAGTCAACTTGTTCACACAGAGGGTGGTTCATACATGAAATGAACTGCCAGAGGAAATGGTAGATGCAGGTACAGTTACAACACTTAAAAAAAAAAAATTTGGACAGATACATGAATAGGAAAGGTTTAGAGGGGTATGAGCCAAATGCAGACAAATGGGACTAGTTTAGTTTGGGAAACTTGGTCACCATGGACGAGTTGGACTGAAGGGTCTGTTTAATTGCTGTATGACCCTCTGACTTTATAAGAGCCAGCACAGGGACAACTGGGGATGGGCAATAGCCAGCAATGCCCACATCACAAGGGTGAATAATATTTTTAACAAGACGTATGTTGACCGTGGTTAGAGGAGAAGGAAAAAGCTAGGCAAGTGGTGTTCCACCCACGGGAGTGTTGGAGAGAATGGTGTGGTCAATCATGTCAAGAAGGATGACTTACTTATTTATCTACTTGACAGGGGGAAAAAAACACATGGTTGAAGATCACTGCGCAGCTAACAACTGAAAAGAATCTTGTAAGAAGGTAGTAAAGAGAGCTGAATGACAGAGACTGGAGTTATAGAGTCATACAGAATGGAAACAGACCCTTCGGTCCAACCAGTCCATGCTGACCATAATCCCAAATTAAATTAGTCCCACTTGCCCGTGCTTGGCCCATATTCCTCCAAACATTCATGGTACTTATCCAAATTTCTTTTAAACATTGTACCCATGTCCACCACTTCCTCTGGAAGTTCATTCCACACACAACCGCACTCTATGTAAAAAAAATTGCCCCCACGTCTTTTTAATTCTTTCTCCTCTCACCTTAAGAATATGCTGACTAGTCTTGAAATCACCCACCCTAGGGAAAAGACTCTTGCCATTCACCTTGTGTATACCCATCGTGATTTTACAAACATCTATGAGGTTACCTCTCAACCTCCTACGTCCCAGTGAAAAATGTTATTTTGAAAGATTAGTAAAATAAACCAAAACACCTATTTCAAAGATTTTATGATTTTTTTTCAGAATAAATCAAACTCTTTTTATCAAACATCCAATGATTGATCGTAACCATATCTCAAAGTTTAGTTGCGAAATGCAGAATGATTGTGTGCAATTCAGTATTTGTTTTAGATTTTGAAAGGCAAAGGAAAAAGTTGCATTGTTTATTGTAGAGCTTTTCAAAAAGAGGTCAGCATTTATATCACACAAAGAGAGTGACTCATCAAGAGCACAATAATTGCACAACTGGTTCTGAGTATTTTACAGGAATAGTTCCAAACAGGTAAGAACAAGCTGACAGATAAACAAGTGTCATGTTCTTGAGATGACTTGCAAAGAAAGGTTAATTACAGTTGAGAGATTGTGGTCTGAATCTTACCCAGAAATGGAGTGTCTTTCTTGTTGAGTTTCTTGGAGAGTTTCGCTTATCTAGGCCTAGTGAGTTTTTCCATGCTAACATCCAAAACTATTTACCATGTCCCAGGTCACAATAGCTTCTCGGCTACTCCCCCACTTGCTGTTGGCAGAAATACTCACCACTGAGTATTACTGAGGAAATACTGAGGAAATGCCGGGATTCCTGGAGCTGGTCAAACTCTACCAGTCTGAAACCTCCCTGCCTGTTTGTGGACACTCATCCCGGGAACAGCTGAGAAGGGAACCTTGGCGCACTGCTTCCCAGACATGAAGCTAGAAGTCTTGGTAGGTGGAATGCTGTAGAGGAGAGCCACCCTCTCTGACCCAGATGCAGGAGAGGAGGCCACAAACCCAGAACTGCCAGCCTTGTCCAAGGTTGGCAGCCAAGTCTGCGTGGTTTTCATGGTCTGGTGGATCACACAGCAGTGTAGGGAAAAAGTCAATGATCTTCTCTGCTCCAACAGAGTGAGAACCACCATCCTCTGTCAGCTAGATCACCCTCTATATCGGCTACTGCTCCCACCTTGCACCAAGGCTCATGCTTTACCACCCTCGTTATTGATGTGACATCTTCCCTCTTTCACTCTAACCCTAACTCAAACTCAATCCACCCACACACACCATTAGCCCTACATGGCCTCTGCATCTCCTAATCACGTACTCAGGACACTTCACCATCTTTGCCCACCTGCATTAGCACTAACAGATGTACCAACTACTCTCAGCACACTCAATCCTTCCCTTTGCCTCATTCCAGGTCTCTCCCTTAATAGAGAACTGCTCCCTTTAGACTTCGAGACATAGCTATTTGCTTGAAGTACATACGGTGCATTTGATGTGTACATAGCTAGCACATAGTGCAGGATGAAATGGAGATAGTCCTGTGTCATGCAGCAAAATTTGCACCTCCGTGACTAATGAGTGCTAACAAACCCAACAAGCTGCCTGGCTTTGTGTCTACACTAAAAGGTAAGGCAAGCCAAAATTACAGTGAGATTATTAGCTCTAGCTGAGGGGCAAAGCACAAAAAGGCAAGGCAAGGTAAAACAAAGATGATGTGCACATCTAAGTAAGCTCAGAGTGAGAGAACACTAAGAGAGCAACTGAAGATTCCTGAGAGGCACCTTGGTCTAATCCATGAGATGGATGCTCAGCCTTATTCTTTGTGCCCTGGTAGCAACATTGCAATGAGCGGGGCCAGTGCAGCATTGATGTGTATTCTAAATGAATTGAAGATGTGCCATAAGGGTACAGTGAGGCTGGTACTTATCAGATGCCAATGTCCATGGATGGTGACGTGTGCACACTGTCTGGCCATGGAGCTTGCCCTGAGATGTTGGTGCCTGCTAGTTATCCATATCACTAGCTCATTGCTGTTGTAGATCATAACCGCATCAAATTATTTGGCCAAAGGGAACTTAAAATCTTTTCCTTTCCCAACTCCCCTCCCAACTGTAACCTTCAACCTTTTCTTAAATTAATCTAACTTCTGGTTTCCGCTATTCTATGCAGAGGTCCATCGTATGCATTTTGATTACTACTTGGAGCCAAATTTCACCGATCAGTGTTAACACCTGTATGGTGATGAGGACTTCCAGAGGGGATCAGTGGTGGTCCCGCTCATAACCCCAGTAATCAACCCCTTGTTATTTTTAAGAGGGACATAATGTTAGGAAGCAAACATCTGCATGTTTCAGACGACCAACCTTTTACAATGTCCCATTTGTGCACAGAACCTTGATTGGCACTTTTGGAAATGATTGATTGGACTTTGCATGGTACCTATGGGGAACATGTTTCCTTGGAATTATTCAAAGTATTTATTATTTGTAGTCATTGAACTTGTTGCTGATTCCATGCTTTTATCCTCTTCTCTAGCTGTGCATTATCTGTTGTGATAGCAAAATGTGTACTTTACCCATGTTTATACAGTCTATTTTCCAGCTCTGTCTCCTTCCCATGTGATCACTTTTTTTAAAATGTCAATAGAAACTCTTACCATCTATTACTATATTTCTTGCTAGCTTTCTCTAACAATATTATATTTCCCTTAATATTAATCTTTTAATCATTTTTGGTGATTTTTAATATTCTATCCAATGTTTTAATTTGGTACCTATCTTTTTGTGAAGAAAGGGTTTTTTTTAATTTTTGTGTTGTTTTAAAGTTGCAGACTGAAATTATGAAGTACTATTTTAAAACCAGTGTTTTAAAGGATTGCTGCATGTTTTTAAGAGCAAATAGCCTGATATTTATAGCATGCATTGTGTAAACAGCTTTTTGTACAAGCAGTAATTGAAGTGGTTGCGGATGATTTGGTGCCAAGGGATTTTGTGGATAGGTACAGCTGGTTAGCAACTAGTAGCTAGTAACCAGTTATTTATGACATAAGCCTTTTGTCTACCAACAACCGATTGATATTCAGGTAACTGAACAGCTTGAGGCTGAGAACAAGATACAGAGAAAAGTCATTTGATCTCCACCAGCTCGAGAGCTGTCTCTCTGTTCTCTGCAGTCAAACTTCACTTTAAACCTCAAGAAAACCAGTTCCTTCAGTTGTTGTAAGTTGTGACTCTTAATTGATAAGTCAAGACCTTTTATAAGCAAATCAACCACCCTGTGCCTCTTGCATGCTAATGGAAGCATCGGGACAAAGATGAATGAAAAGTCACATTCCTACTACATAAGGACCATATCAGCAACCCTTTAACATGAATCACTGAACTTTCTCCCAGTTTTCCTCAGCCTATAATCTATTTGTTACTCTGTGTGTGTGAGCTGAGTATGTGTTTCTGTGTAAGGAAGCATTTATAAGGGGATTAGATTTGGCTTTCTAATGTTATATGCAGATATTTTATAACTGTTTATCTATAGCTAGAGTTTAATTACATGTAATAAAAAATAATTCTTGTTAAGTACAAACATCTGGTCCAGGTTTTCTAACAACCTTGGTCTGAAAATCAGGTAACTGGGGAATTTTTTTGTACTTATATTAACATGTTGAACTTTTGTAACAACTGCGTGAAATGTGGGGCTGGACTTGCAGTGAACTATGCAGGTTAGTTGTAAATTGGATAGTTATTTGCTTTTTCTTTAAGTTTGGTACTATCTTTAACTTGTCTTTTTTAAAACTAACTGCAGATGGTGGGTTCTCTCTTAGGAATTTTTATTTTCTTACTGGAATGTATCTATTTTAGGTTATAGTCAGTACTGTTTGATACGCAAATGCTGTGGCCAATTTATACACAGCAGAATCCCACAAATAGAAATGAATGCTCGGAAGATCAGCTCTCAGAAATGTAGACTGAACATTAAATGTTAACTATGACACCAGGTAAATCTCCTGCTGTTCTCTGAACAGTACCATGATCCACCTAACTGGGGAAGTACAGATGATTTTAATTCAATAATTGTGGCAAAAAGATCAAATATGAGAAGATATGATTAGTTAGAAAGTAGTGACAGGGCAAGAGAATTGGCTAAAATAGACCTGGCATTGTGTAACAAGATAGGATTAATTAATGACCTCATAGTGAAGGCACTTCTAAGTAGTGGTGATCATAATATGAGTAAAGTTTATATTCAGCTTGAGGGAGAGAGGACTGTGTCTGAAACTAGTATGTAAAATGTAAACAAGAAAAAAACAGAAGTTGCTGGAAAAGCTCAGCAGATCTGGCAGCATCTGTGAAGAAAAATCAGAGTTAATGTTTTGGGTCCGATGACCCTTCCTCAGAACGATGGTGGGCAGTAAAATGTTGGTTTATATGCAGAAGATAGGTTAGGGGAGGAGCTAAGGAGCAAACAATAGGTGAGCATAGAGCCCAAAGAGAAAGAAAAACAGTTGGACAAACAAAGAATGGATAACAGTCTGGCTAGGATAGCTGTTAATGGAGACTATAAATGGCTAAAAAGAGATAGTGTGCAATGGCAGACTATGTGATAACAAGGCTTGGTATGTGGTGCTGGGGCTAGGACACGGGAGAGTTTAGGCCCTAAAATTATTGAACTCAATGTTGAGTCTGGAGAACTGCAGGGTCCCCAAGCGGAAAATGAGGCGTTGTTCTTCCAGGTTACGTTGAGCTTCCCTGGAACACGGCGGCAAGCCAGAGACAGAGATGTTGGCCAGGGAACAGGGTGGTGTGTTAAAGTGGCAGGCAACAGGAAGCTCAGGGTTTTGTTTGGCGAGCAATCACCCAGTCTACATTTCGTTATCCCAATGTAGAGGAGACCGCATTGTGAACAGTGGATACAGTAGACTAGATTGTGTGAAGTGCAGGTAAAATGCTGCTTCACCTGGAAGATATGTTTGGGCCCTTGGATACCGAGAGGGAGGAAGTAAATGGGCAGGTGTTACATCTACAGCAGTTGCAGGGGAAGGTGCCGTGAGGCTGTGAGGTGGTGTTGGGATTGAAGGAGGAGTGGAGGGAGTTCCAGGGAGTTCCAGAGGGAACAGTCCCTGTGGAAGACAGACAAGGGAGGTGAGGAGAATATGTATCTGGTGGTGGCATCTTGCTGGAGGTGGCGGAAGTGGCGTCTGATGATCTTCTGATGTGGATGCTGGTGGGATGGCAGGTAAGGACAAGGGGAACCCTATTGCTGTTGCAGGAGTGAAGAGAATGTGTGAGGGCGGAAGTGCGGGAGATTGGCTGGACCTGGTTGAGGGCCCTGTCAACAACAGTGCTGGGGAATCCTCGGTTGAGGAATATGGTGGACATTTCGGAGGCCCCCTTGTCGAAGTTGGCCTCATCAGAACATATATGACGGAGACAGAGGAACCGAGAGAATGGAATGGAGTCTTCACAGGAAGCAGTGTGCAAAGATGTATAGTCCAGGTAGCTGTGGGAGACTTTGGGTTTATAGTGGATATTAGGGGCCAGTCTATCCCCAGAAATGGAAACAGAGATGTCGAGGAAGGGAAGGGAGGAGTCAGAGACAGACCAGGTGAAAGTGAGGGCAGGGTGGAAATTGGAAGCGAAATCGATGAACTTTTCCAATTTCAGATGAGAGAGGGAAGCAGTACTGATGATATCATCGATATATTGGAGAAAAAGTTGTGGGTGGTGGCTGGAATAGGACTGGAACAAAGAATGTTCCACGTACCCCACGAAGAGACAGGCGTAACTAGGGCTCATGCAGATACCCATGGTGACCCCTTTGACGGGAAGAAAATGAGAGGAGTTAAAAGAGAAGTTATTGAGGGTGTGGATGGGTTTGGCCAAATGGAGGACGTGGTGGTGGGTGGAGACAGTTCAGGCCTTTGCTGTAGAAAAAGACAGCGAGCCCTGAGACCTAGTGAGGAATGGATGTGTAAAGGAATTGCACAGCCATGGTAAAGGGGAGGCGGCTAGAACCAGCAAACTGGGAATTCTGAAACTGGCGTAAAGCGTTGGAGGAATCACGGAAGTACGTGGGCAGGGATTGGACCAGGGGAGAAAAAACTGAGTCAAGGTAGGAAGAGATGAGTTCTCTGGGGCAGAAGCAGGCTGAAACAATGGGTCTGCCCAGGCCGTCCTGTTTGTGGACTTTTGGAAGGAGGTACAAGTGAGCTGTGTGGGACTTGGGGACCATCAGCTCGGAGGCAGTGGGGAGAGGGGGGTAGATCACCAGATGAAACGAGGTCAGTAACCATATTTGATGCAATAGCTTGATGTGCCATGTGGAGCATGTGAAGGTAGAAGGAGGTATCTGAGAGCTGCCGCTCAGCCTCTGCAATGTAGAAGTCAGTACGTCAGACTACAACAGCACCACCCTTATCGGCAGGCTCAATAACAAAGTCAGGGTTAGATCTAAGCGCATGGAGTGCAGTCAGTTCGGAGGGAGATAGTTTGGGTTGGGTAAGGGGTACAGAGAAATTGAGGCAACCAATGTCATGTCAACAGTTCTCAAAGAACAGATCGAGTGCAAGTAAAATGCCTGAGGGAGGTGTCCAGGTGGAGAGAAAATGCTGGAACTGGGCAAAGGTGGGATGGGGAGAGGACTCTTGTCCAAAGAAATGAGTGAAGATGGTGGATGAAGAGTTCAACATCATGTCGTGCCTGAAATTTGTTATGGTGGGGCCGCAGAGGGATAAAGTTGAGACCGTTGCTGAGTGGAAGGTTAGGACGTGGATGGTGAATACCTGATAGGAGGTGAGGTTGGGGGAGCAGATGGAGTCAGAGGGAAGGGGAGGGGTGAAGGTTCCAGCGGGCAAAAGGGATCTCTGAGTTGTTGCATCTTGTGGGCCTTGATGCCTGAAAGAAAAAGAAAAAGTTTCTGGTAAAATGTAAAAATGAGTAATCATGAAAGCAAGGCGAGATGAAGTGAACTTGTAAATTAGATTAAAGGGTAGACTATTAGAGATGCAGCGGTAGACACTTAAGCAGGTATTTCAACTGGCTCCCCAGCACAAAACATTAGGATTCTTTAAAGCGGCATTAACATTACTCCTGTATCAGACCATTCACAGGGGAAATACGGAAATCTTATAACTCTTTTATACCTGGATCACCACTGAGTGCAAGGAACTACCTTACACATGTTGTGCATTTATAGTGAGCATTGGAAGGTTATCTGACTTATAATTCCACATGGATAGATCTGAATCTGCTTACACTCAGCATCCACACACGCACTTCTAGTCAGGTTCACTGGATAGCATACGTTGCGGGAAACCTGGTCCGTTTTCCTTTCCTTAATCCTGAAGTACTGAGGATAATATAACTTCCTTGCTGCTGCATTGACTAACAGCAACTAACTCAGGACAGACTGAGTCTGAATCTGAAACCTTAACTCAGCATTTAGGATGTTAATTTACTTCAAATGATTCCTTGACATATAATATCTTCACATTATAGCCATGGACTAGAATGGATATATGACTAATATATTCCGAAGAGATCTATAATTTACTTTGGAATATGTTCAGCTGGTCAATGCAACAAAATATGCAAACAATTAACTCTGTGGCATGGATACGTTTGATTATGTCCTTCGAACATAAATGACTCCACATGGTGACATTAGAGGTGCATGCATCTTGCAGAACCTACTTTCTCCAAGTCAAATTATTCTGGCCTTGAGTCACTTTTGCTTCCAAAATTTAAAAGTGGGCATTTGCGAAAGCCCTGGAATTCCCCTTCTAACAGCAGTGTGGGTGTAGCTACATCAGATGAACAGCAGCAATTCAAGAAGACAGCTCACCACCACTTTCTCAAATGCATTTAGAGAATAGAAATAATTGCTGTCCCGGCCAGCAAAACCCATAACCCCCAAAGACCAAAAGAGATGTTTCCAGAATACATTTCTTCATAATTATAACATCATCATTAAAGATTTTTGTTCCTTGAATGCTTACATTGCACAACCTGAAGAAATATTAAATGAATTCATTTGAAATTTAAAATAAACATCACATCATAAAAACAATTACAATAAAGGTTTAAAATAACTCAGAATTCTTTAATGAACCTGTTCAGAGATGTTGTTACATATCTCTGGAGCAGGTTGGACTTGACCGGACCTTCTGGCCCACAGGTAGGGACATACCACAAGAGGCCTAACTGAGAAAGCCCTTGGATATTTTTAAGTCAAACGTTTCAATACAGGACTCACATGTGAGGTGAGATTTGAATGTGGACTTTCTGCTTCTACATTAGTTACTGGCTCACAAATACCTGTACCTGTATCCAACAAGGTTCATGCGAACAATATTTATGTCTCCACATCTAAGCCTGAAGGTCCATGTTCAAATCTTACTAGCTCCAGACGTACATCAAAACATCTCTGATTAAAAATATTGAATGCCCTCTCAATCTGAACCAATATACAAAGAAATGGTTGCTAGCTGGTAGGCAATTCGTCCTTCATAAAAAATCTCTCTCAAATTACTTTTTCTTTTATTGATGTTCCTTCCGTATAAGGCTTACCTGACTTTTTCTCATAAACTCTAATCTATCTTATCAAACTGCAAGAACTGCAGATGCTGAAAATCAGAAACAAAACATGAGTTGCTGGAAAATTTCAGCAGGTCTGGCAGCATCTGTGGAGAGAAATCAGAGTTAACATTTCAGGTCCAAAAACCCTTCTTCAGAACTGCTGGGCTTTTTCCAGCAATTTCTGTTTTTGTAGCTCTTTTATGTTGTCCTGTATTGTGTTCCAATCTGTGTACAAATTGACTTGTGAACGTACTCAAGAACGGAATGCAATCGTAACTCGGAGACGGCCTATACTACAGACCACTACCTGACACAATTTGTTGAGGAACATTGCAAGTACTGAATATGGCAGTCAATGCATCAACAGCCGTTTCACTTGTGGTAGCTTTGATTTATCACAAGAAAGGGAGTTTAGTGAAGTAGTTGGTGTCCAGTATGTAATCACATATTTGGATGTGGAATACATCAGTTGCAATCTTGCACCATGGCTCAAAAGGAATATGGTGTGCAGTAAGAGGTTCTCTTGGTTGTTGAGATTGATAAAGGTGATATATGTCACATGATTTGACCAGTTGCTTGATGTGCTTATTGATGCAAGGACAATATATGGATTCATGCAGCAATCTGACCTCTTTTTCCTGCACTTATGCGATCACTGTCCATATGGTCTCGATGTAGAGCTTGTGGAATAATGACTTGTTTACGTCTAAAAATTATATTCTGGGAGATAGCAAGAACTGCAGTTGCTGGAGTCAGAGTCAATACAGTGTGGAGTTGGAGGAACACAGCAGGTCAGGCAGCTTCAGAGGAGTAGGAAAGTCAATGTTTAGGGTTTACACTCTTCATCAGTCCTGAAGAAGGGTGTAAAAGTGAAACATTGACTTTCCTGTTCCTCTGATGCTGCTTGATGTGCTGTGTTCCTCCAGCTCCACACTGTATTGACACACTCTGGGAGAGTCCTAATTCAACTCAGAATGGCCAGAAGGAATTTGTCTGCTTCAGGACCTATTGAAACGATTCAGGCCAATATTGATGATAATCCTTTTGACCTGTTATAATTGGCCATCATCTGACATATCTTGCTGAATCTACTATGCTTGGTTGTGGCCAAGATGTCTAAGATTGACCATGAAACTATCTTCTAATCACAAATTCATTAATACCCACTTATAGATCAAAAGGAGTATTTTAGGTCTTAGCAGGATTTGGAATCAGCAAAAGAGCATTGGTAATTGGTCATTTGGGACCTGGTTTTGTTTTGTACTTCTAAATTGTACCCCCGGATTTTCAGAAGTGGTCATTGGAGTCACAGAGGTTACTTCATGTCAATGACTTTTAACAGATCATTTTCGATGGTTTGTAGTCAGTAAGAGCAATGAAATGTTTGCCAAATAGGTGTGCATTCCAAAGACTGGAGCTTTTCTTTCAATATTGGAGTAGTTTGCCAGAAGGTAAAGGTAGAGTCAGCATATTCCAACCAAACTAAAGTACTGCTCTGGCCTTAGAGAGACATGACTGGTGGTGGTTTAGCCTGACGGGACAGGTTGAAAAGAAGAGTCCTTCATGGACACCTCAGTTGGTGCAGGAATTGAACCCAGGCTGTTGGCTTTACTCTGCAGTTCAAACCAGCTGTCTGGCCAACTGAACTAACTGGCCCCACAATGTTGTTAGAGTCAAACACAATAAGTTTGGCATCCTGTTACACTATATTCTGAAGCCTTTCTGAGATGCATTTATTTCCAATACTGTAAACTTAGGAGGATCAAAATATCGAAGTACACACTTGCTAAATGATAAACATTTTTGAGAGACTTAAAAATATGCTAGTACTCTTCCTGCAAATATATCATGTGTCTTTCTGGAAAAGATCTTGAAGAGTGGAGACTTTGGGGTCACAAAGTTTGGAATACATGGGGATAAAAAGTTTAAGAAATCAAGATATCTTTGTAAATTACATCTGTCTCATGCTATAGGCTTCTTCTGTATATCTTTTATTTTATAATTAGATTAATGCCATTTGCCAAGTTGATTAATTTGAAGAAATTGATTTATTCATGCCAATTTCACACATTTTAGTGATGAACAGACAAGCACACTTCCTTGCTCTTGTTATAAGCTTAATGAGGTTTGTGTCATGCTCATGTTGAGGTCTTTCGAACACTGCAAAACAGAGACAACCTGGTAGATTCTCAATGATGCAATCGACATGTTGTTGGAATACGTCTCATCTGACACATAATCCAAATGGTAACCTGAGGAAAGAACATATACTGAAAGATATTCTAAAAATTGTCAATTCCTATGACTCCAGGGAATGTATTGACAAATGTTCATTCTTAGCATTGAGCTTGGAAAAATACTTGGCATCCAAGAATTTATGAATAAGCTTTTCCAAGGTAGGAGCAAAAACAAAGTTGCTGGAAAAAGTCAGCAGGCCTGGCAGCATCTGTGAAGGAGAAAACAGAGTTAACGTTTCAGGTCCGGTGACCCTTCCTCAGAACTCCAAGGTAGGAGTCTTGTGTGGCACCTCTTTAATGCAATATTCTCTTGCCTTTGATCTAAAAACATATGTACAGTGCTTTTATTTGAAACATGGAATGGGGTTGCACCAGGCAGCTTGATTCTCGACTTTGTAGTTGATGTTGATTTGTATCAAGGAATTCAATCCTAGGGATGGGCAAGAAATGCTGGCCAGCCAGCGACACCCACATCCCACAAATGAATAAAAAATATTACCATTAGAACTTCCTTTGAGTGTAACCAAATCCTCTGGTTTCAGAAGAAGACTTGAAACTTTAATTCTGTTTCCTTCTCCACTGACAGTGCCAGACCTGCACAGTTTCTCCAGCACTTTCGCTGGCCTAATGGTATTATTGCTAGACTATTAATCCAGAAACCCAGCTAATGTTCCGGGGACCCGGGATCGAATCCCACCACAGCAGATGGTGGAATTTGAATTCAATAAAACAAAACAGAAGTCTGAAATTAAGAATCTACTGATCACCATGAAATCATTGCTGATTGTCGGAAAAACCCATCTGGTTCACGAATGTCCTTCAGGGGAGGAAATCTGCCACCCTCACCTGGTCTGGCCTACATGTGACTCCAGACCCACAGCAATGTGGTTGACTCCAATTGCGTTCTGAAATGCCCTAGCAAGCTACTCAATTGTACCAATTGCTACAAAGTCTCAAAGAAATGAAACCGGACAGATCATCTGGCATCGACCTAGGCACCAGAAAAGACAACGGAAGAAACAGCCCTGTTGACCCGACAAAGTCCTCCTCACTAACATCTGGGGGCTAGTGCCAAAATTGGGAGAGCTGTCTCACAGACTAGTCATGTAACAGCCTGACATAGTCATACTCACAGAATCATACCTTACAGATAATGTCCCAGACACTACCGTCACCATCCCTGAATATGTCCTGTCCCACTGGCAGGACAGACACAGCAGAGGTGGTGGTATACAATCGGGAGGGAGTTGCTCTGTGAGTCCTCAACATTGACTCCAGACCCCAGTAAGTCTCATGGCTTCAGATTACTGATCAGTAGTACTGCTACCAAGCTACTCATTGAAGGCCCCCATCTAGACTGCATTTTGTGCCCTTGCCATCCTCAGTGCTTCCTCCAAGTGTTGTCAACATGGAGGAGTACCGATTCATCAGCTGAGGGAGGAAGGTACGTGGTAATCAGCAGAAGGTTTCCTTGCCCAGGTTTAACCTGCTCAGTGATGCCCAGTTTGGGTTTGCCAGGGCCATTCAGCTCCCGACCTCATTACAGCCTTGGTTTAAACATGGACAAAAGAGCTGAATCCCAGAGGTTCAGTGAGAGTGACAGCCTTTGACATCAAGGCTGTATTCGACTGAGTATGGCATCAAGGAGCCCTAGCAAAACTGGAATCAGTGGGTATTGGTGGCAAACTCTCCGGGTGTTGGAGTCATACCTGACACATAGGAAGATGATTGTGATTGTTGGAAGTCAATCATCTCAGCTCCAAGACACCTCTGCAGGAGTTCCTCAGCGTAGGGTCCTAGGCCCAACCATCTTCAGCTGCTTCATCAATGACCTTCCCTCCATCATAAGGTCAGAAGTGGGGATGTTCACCGATGATTGCACAATTATCAGCACCATTCGTGACTCCTCAGATACTGAAGCAGTCCATGTCCAAATGCAACAAGATGTGGACAATATCCAGACTGGGGCTGACAAGCGGCAAGTGACATTCGAGCCACAAAAATGCCAGGCTATGACCATCACCAATAAGACACAATCTAACCACCGTCCCTTGACATTGAATGGTGTTACCATCACTGAATTCCCCCACTGTCAACATCCTGGGGGTTACCACTGACCAGAAACTCAACTGGGCTCATCACATTAACACAGTGGCTACAAGAGCAGGTCAGAAGCCAGGAATATTGCGGTGAGTAACACACCTCTTGACTCCTCAAGACCTGTCCACCATCTAAAGGCACAAGTCAGGAGTGTGATGGAATACTCCCCACTTGCCTGGATGAGTGCAGGTTCAACAACACTCAAGAAGCTTGATACATCCAGGACAAAGTAGCCCACTTGATTGTTATTACATCCATAAACATCCACTCCCTCCATCACCGACGCTCAGTAGCAGCAGTGTGTACTATCTACAAGACGCACTGCAGAAATTCACCAAAGATCCTCAGTCAGCACCTTCCAAACCCACGACCACCTCCATCTAGAAGGACAAGGGCAGCAGACATATGGGAACACCACCATCTTCAAGTTCCCCTCCAAGCCACTCATCATCCTGACTTGGAAATATATCACCATTCCTTCACCATCGCTGGGTCAAAATCTTGGAATTCCCTCCCTAATGGCATTGTGGGTCAACCCACAGCAGGTGGACTGCAGCGATTCAAGAAGTCAGCTCACCACCACCTTCTCAAAGGCCACTGGGGATGGGCAAGAAATGCTGGCTCAGCCAGCAACGCCCACATCCCACAAATGAATAGAAAAAAAAAATCAGGTTTCTAGTGCCTGCAATACTTTACTTTTATCACTGAATTCTCTGCCCTCCCTGGGACAATGCAGCAAATGCCCCGTCAAATGAATGATGTCTCCACAATTGCTTCAGAAACACTGCTGAGAACTTGAAGAAACTTTGCAGAAGTTGCTCCAAAATCAAACTTGCTGAAAGGTGGATGTAGGGCCCATCTTGTAGCTCAATGCTTGTGCAGAGACACACAAAATGATTGAATGGACCTGCATGGTCCAGATTGGGAGGATTGGCATCACAGCAGCAGGTACTGAAATCCAGCATAGCGCCAAATCATTGGTTTCTGACATATGCAGGGAACACGCCCACAAATGCCCTTGTCCACAAGAGGGAAAGGAACCAAAAGTGCACACCATTGATCCAAGATCTTGTGAAGGATCCAATTGAATATAAAATATTGTGCAGTGAATCGGGATTTCAACATAGTAAGGGCAGCCAGAGGCTCAGTGTATGCAATATCTATGCAACTAGGATAGGATAGTAATTGCATATAAATGAATTCCTTTGGAATCCAGTTGCAACACAAGGGACAAAATGAATCATGGCAAACCAGAAAAAGTGAACTGCCTCGAGCCCTGAATACAATGAAATAAAAACAGCAATGACTTGTAAAACCAGTCTGTTTAATGACTGCTTTCCCCACCTTTAGGGAGTAACTCAACTCCAGCCACATTGTCAAGTAACCATCTGCCTGCATTAACAGCAAAACATGAAGTTTAATGAGGAGGAACATCTTTATCCATCTCCCTGGTGCCATGTATTCCCACACCAAACAACATCAATAACACAATTTCATGCTGCTGTTTCCCAGGGTCAGAACCTGAGAAGACTCAAATTATCACAGTAATTAGCAACAATGATTGTTTGTCTCAAATGACATTGGAGGATTTTGAAGACGCTGTAAAGGAAGCTTATCGTTGTTTCCTGATCAAAAAAAGTAAGCTTGGTAGACAAACGCCCTTGTTTAATGCTAGTGTTATATTGAACTTGCTGCTTACACAGGTTTAGGAGAGTTATAATCATTAGTTATGCTGCTCACTATTTCACCTTCCTAACAATACACACTGCTCTGAGAAGAGAATATTTTTAGAGACAACTTCGGCACTGGAACATCTGAGGAAAGCTTTTTAGAATGACACAATGTAAGTCATTGCTAGTGTCTCAAAGAAATGATATAATTTTTAAAAAAATATTCAGAAACCCTGCCCATGGCTGATTAAGTGTGTTGAACAAACACTAGCTGAGTCACAGACGCCAAGGCAGTGTCGGTGTGGTTTTTTTTAATGGGTGCTGTTAGCTGATCTCATCAGTCAAGGAGCGTGATAGTCAGCTTCAGGGAGTCTGGGCTGGGAAAGGAATTAAACGTGGCATCTCTAATGATGACACAGAGTTTCCTGCTGGAATGTGTATATTTGTGGACCATCCTTCATGTTTCTCCATTCCATTCATGGTTTTGAATTACAAAGGAGGTGAACTCATGAACTCTGCTGGTCACTTGTGAGACCCAGTCACTGGATGATAGATTCAGGAGAGTGACAAAATCATTTTCTAAAAAATCAGCACTTTGCAAAGTTCCCATTGGATCAAGTATTTTCTGGAATATGCAGTCGAGAATCTCTGAACAGAAATCTTGGAACATGGGTACAACAAATGGTTATTCAGTTTACAGGTCAATGTTCGGTGAAATAAGCCTTCACTCTAACTGAGTTGGTTAATACAATGAAAGCATAGCGTTGAGTTGTAAAAGTTAGAAATGAATCCATGACTTAGGGAAAGGAAGTGATCAATAATTGTGGTAATATAGATCTGAGATGGGGACGAGAATAGGTTCCAGTGTTGCAATTGTTATCCCTTTACAAACAACCTGCATGTTGACACTGGGTGATTCTTCCCATTTTTGGCTGTGTTGTTTTCAGGGAGATTCATGGAGGCTTTATGAACATGGTGACTTTTCCCCCATAATCTTCAATTGCTCACCTTGTTATTTATGCACCCAGGCTCCATGGTGCCCTTCCGCGGCAGCAGATGTGGAGGTGCCCACTGCTGCTGAGACTTTCCGATGTTCATGCCCACCGGTACCATATTTAAACACCTGCTATGCACCACTTCAAATGCAGCAAACTAGGGATAGCCCTTCGCCCTGTGGTGCTTAACTATCACCACTAAGGGCACCCTACTTTGGTGAAAGGAACTTGGTAACAGACTGTTGGGGAGGAGGGCTGTCCTCCTTCCTGTGGCCACATCTCCTGACCCAGCCAGCCTGGACCCAGAGAGGGAGCACCTCCACACTGTGTTATCCCATTAAAGCCAATTGTCTACCACTCTGAGTAATGCATGCAGCATCTCCACTGAATGACTCGTCCACCTCTTCCTCCCTTCCCCTACCAGAGAAGCATCGCTTATATCCAAGAAACATCTTAGAAAGCAGCAAATTTTAGACATCCCTCAACCCTTGTGTTGATGAGTGAAGCCAAGAGTTAGCACTTTAATAAGATCATGTGAATCTTTGTAATAGGACTGTGTCTTCATTCCTGCTTCATACTCACAGTCACTTTCTGTGTAGCTCTATGTTAATCATTCAAGCAATCACACTTCTCAGGACGTAAGGGTTGACTCTGTTTTTGTACTATGTATCTTACAAGGGCGTGCACACTCTTTCAAGGATGGGTGATATCCAGTGCTCTTTTAGCACTTAAACACTGCATTATAAAACATTGTTTGGGCGGGGAGGTGGGGGTGGAGGGGGAGTGGGAGGGAGCGGCGGGTACATACTGTAATGCACCCTCTGCCACTTTAGATATTGTGGCGAAGTCTACTTCAGCATTTAGCAAGTGTATGTGCTATTGCAGACACTGAAGGTTGAAAAACAACGGGTGTGTAAAAAGGATCTGTGCCAGGATTTCTCTCAAACTGATAATGATCATAGGAGAACTCAGTGTGCGGATCCCTGATGTGACCATGATTGAAGCCTCAGAAACTAACTTTCCTAGATGCTTTACTGTGCTGCAATCCTGAGTGCCTGCTACGTTTTCCATTATATCTATCAGTGCATACAATGTTCTCATTCTTAAATGTTGGAAGAACAAATGTTATGAAGTGTTCAAACAGTAGTTAAGGTAACTTGTATTGCACAACAGGAAAGGTGAAGAACTGCCAAATAGAAAAGCTATACTTGCTTTTGCCACTTAACAGGGACTGCCAGGCCCTTCTAAAAACAAGAATTAAGCAGCATGATGGATCAGTGGTTAGAACTGCTGCCTCACACACCAGGGGCCAGGGTGCAAATCCAGCCTTGGGTGACTGTATGTGTGGAGTTTGCACATTCTCTCTGTGTCTGTGTGGATTTCCTCTGGATTCTTCCTACAGTCCAAAGATGCGCAGGTTAGGTGGATTAGCCATGCTGAAAATTGCCCTGTACTGTCCAGCAAGTTCAAGTCATGATTCTAATTCAACAATTCTATGAAAGTGAGAAAATAGATGATCCATTTTCAACTTCCATTATCTAACTTTAATACTTTCATGGATTAAAGAGGTTTTAAGGAAGGAAAAATTCTGACTTAAGATGGCTGCAATGGTCACTTGACCCAAGTTGAATCAAGTTCATAAAACCATTAATAAACAAGAATCAATCTGAGCTGGAATTACCATTTTTATAAAAAGGCATTCAAATTACATCGATTTTCTTTTTGGTTAATGCACACTTTTCTGGAAATTCGGTACATTTGGATTAAAGTTCCAGCAGATTATATAGCTTAAAAATAATCAACACAGCCTGACACGGGAACATGCAATTGAATTGTATTTCAGCTTTTGAAGAGAGAGAGAAGAAAAATAGATTTGTATCAGTAGAACTGGAAGGCTTGCTCTCTCTGTCCCTGTTTCCCTCAGCCACTCAAAAAACAGCACCTGATGATAAAGCAAACTGGAGAAACATTCTTTCATCGAGAACTCAAAGATATCTACAAATTTCACCACTGTTGCGGGTACAAGACATTGATTAAATAACTGTGATCTTAGGTTAAATCATAGCATTTCAGGGACAGTAAGAGCTTTTATTTTAAACAACTGATCTTTGGTCATCCATTTTTGCATCGTCTCTTTCTTAAACAAAATACCTGTGATTGTGTGTATGTATTTGATGTTGCATTTTTTTAAGGTTGTTTAGTAATGAAATTCCTTTTTCTTTTACTTAAGAACACCTTGTTGTTGAATCCATAATTTTGATTACAATGATGTTTCAACTGATGTGTGATATAACTGTGTGCTAA
Source organism: Rhincodon typus (assembly GCF_021869965.1). NCBI lineage: Eukaryota > Metazoa > Chordata > Chondrichthyes > Orectolobiformes > Rhincodontidae > Rhincodon > Rhincodon typus. Next base: position 26,695,276 of record NC_063339.1, on the reverse strand, counting down.
AATAACATTGTGAATCTTTATTGCCACCAACTGAGGATGAGAGAATTGGGTTGGGAGAAAATCACTGGGTAGTGGGAGAGTTGGTGACATCACTGGGGGGGATGAGTTCAGGAGATCATTGGATGGGAGAGTGAGGGGGATCACTGGGGGCAGAGTGAAGGAGGTCACTGGGGGCAGAGTGAAGAGATCAGTGGGGAGAATGGGGTGAGCACTGAGGGGGGAGAGTGGAGGAGATCACTGGGGCAGAGTGGGGAGATCACTGAGGGACAATGGGAAGATCAAAAGGGGGGAATTGGGGAGATCACTGTGGGGAAAATTGGGTAGATCCCTAGGGAGAATGGGGTGATCACTGTGTGGAGGGTGGGGACATCATTGAGGGGCAATCAGGGAGATCATTGTCAGACATTGGGGGAGATCACTAGATCACAGGGGGGATTGGGGGATCACTGGGGGAGAGTGAGGGACATCACAGGGGAGATTTGGGGAGATTACTGGATAGATCACAGGGTGCAGTTTGGGGAAGATCACAGTGGAAAGTGAGGGAGATCACTGGGTGGAGAGTGGGGGCAATCACAGAGGAAAGTGGGAGCGATTACTTGGGGGAGAATGGAATGATCAGAGGGGAGAATTGGGGTGATACTGGGGAGGGGGGAAGGGGGGGAAGTGAGATTGGAGCTAATGCTGGGTGACCCTGGCAGAGATCACTGGATGTTGTCAAGGAGATGGAAACCAGGTGCAGCCTGGTACATAGTTATTTTCTCTTGATCATTTTTGGTGCATGTCATTTCAGTTACTTTGAGCTGCTTCTAAAAATGTGTATTCATGAGAATTTCAAACATCTGGGAATTATTGTCTACCAGATACCAAATACTGGAAGTATGACATGTTTTGGCCTCAGAGTTCAGGAAATGGAAATTCATTTCATGGAGTAAGTGAACTACAAGTTCTAACAGTTGTGATAGAGAGTATGGTGATCAAGGTATTACAAGTTCTGCAGCCAAACAAGCTTCTATTCAAATTAAACAAGAGGTGATATGACAATGGATCTGAACTACAAATTACTTATGACATATTAAACTTTTCAACATGTTTTTTTTAGAAAAAAAGAGGTCATATAGCCAAAAGATTACTATGAATTTAGGGCTGTCTGGAAAGGAATCCAGACTGTCACAACTGACATTGCTAGAGGCATTTCAAACACCAACCCATCAAGGGAGAGATGGGAGTCAAAATAAACTAGGTTGTGATATCCTGTGCCTACAGGAACAGCAAGAGGCTGAATACCACCAACACCTCCCCCACTTCAGCAAAAAAAATCATCTCTTGCGGATTATTTCCCAAACCTAGTTTCAACTCTGACCTGTTTGTGCTAGTGGGTGAAGGTGTCTGCTGTGAGGTTCACCACTGAGGAAATCCTGTATCATCCCTACGCTGCAGGGAAAAACACAGGAAGTCTCAAGCTCTATGCTGAAGTCAGAAAAGAAGTGAAACTGCAGTCAAAAGGAACGTTTCAACTAACTTGTAAGAACAAGCATCTCAAAATCAACTGCTCATCCACCAACATCAATGGAACCAGTATTATACAATGTAACAGACAGAACATCACATTTTCTGCTCTTCACAGAACTCAGAGACTGAACTGTACATTTTTATAAATTTTTATCTTTTTTGGACATGCTTCTATTTCTAATGTGTGTGTATGAATGTTGCATTATTATTTCTTTTCATGTTTAGTGATTAATAAATTCATTATTTCATGAATTCAGGAAAACCCTGGTTAAAGTGGCTCCTTTAAAAACTTAAATTCATTTGTTCTGGGAGAAAGACATCAACAAAGGAAGGAGTCCTTTTTAATTAATCTTCTTGCAGACCACCAAGAGGGATGGGTGAATTAGGAAGGAAAGTAAGTTCACCTCTCCTCACTTGGGAGGTGGCTGGAACTACAACAAACTGGGGAACCCTCTGGTCATAACAGAGGGTTATCAAGCAGACTGTTTATCTAGAAAGTTCACATTGAGTAAGTTGTCAAACAAGTATCCATTTGAGAAAAAGAAAAGTTGAAAGAGTCAAAGACCTCTGAACTTCAGTTGATTATGTGCTTGAGCACACACTCCTTATCTGTCTTTGAGAACCACTGATCATGGTTTCCTCTTTCCTTCAGAGTGTAAGAGTAGTCATTAAACTGTGGACACACAGAGCAGTATGAATTTCAGGAACCAGGCATTCCAATGCTAGTGCAATATATAAGTCTGGTTAGCAAATGTTTGCCTCTATTTTGGAGCTAGTGGTAGGAAGTAATGCAGAAGTGGTTAAACAGAACAATCAGGTGGGTAAGTCCAATTCCTGCTATTTCTTACGCCCCACCAGGAGGTTGATTACAAATTTCTGATCATATTATTTGAACAAATGTTCGTCCTTTTATTTCCTCTCCCATTGCAATAACAAAAGCAGTGTAACTGCAGAAACAGCTGAGGGCTGGGGAGGGGGGAAATGGGAAATGGATCCTTAACTCAGAGCATTGTGTAAAAATAAAGCAACTGTGAAGATCAAAGGAAGGGCCAGTTTTTCTGGCCTGAGAGCTGTGAGGCATGTTCTGCTATGGTACATATGAGGGCAGGGCTTTAATCATGTACTGAAGGTCGGATGGTTGACACTGAATTATGAGACTCGAGTGGGGAGTTGGCTGGTGATATAAACTCTAGGCCAAACCACAAGTATTCCAAGCACATCATATAATTTTTCATGATTAAATTGCACCTTTATGACAGGGTTCCTGACCACTCATTTATTTTAATACTATGGAATCAATCAAATAATAAAAATGACAGTGCTGCTAAAATTGCCACAAAGCTTCTATAAGGTTATTACTACAGAGTAATCTCCAAGTCACAGAACATTACGAGAACAGAATTGTTTTGCCTTAGAAGTAAAACTGTAAAAGGGGATTAAAAGCCATTTGAAGTGCAATTTAAGAGCTGTGGCTGCTGCTCCAAACGTTTTAGCTTTGATACGTAAGATTGCAATAAATCGAATTCTTCAGAATTTTTGTAGCTCCATAGTGTCCCACACCCTCCTGCCACAATTATCTTGTTGCAAGTTGCGTATTTGCCAACTATAAATCCAAACCAACATTGTTTCACTCTTGCATCAGCTCATCTGCTGCTGAAATTGCAGATTCAGTTTAATTCAGACAAATGCAAGGTGGGGCATTTGGAGGATCAAATTTAGATGTGAATTGTACTGTAAATGGCAGAACCTTTAGCAACGTTAACATATAGGTGGATCTGGACATGCAGGTCCACAGTTCCCTAAAAGTGGCAACACAGGGGGCCAAAGTGATTAAGAAGGCATAAGGCATGCTTGCCTTCATTGCCCAGCGCATGGAGTACAAGAGTTGGCAAACCATGTTGCAGCCATATAAAACCCTTGTTAGGCCACATTTGGAGTATTGTGTGCAGTTTTGGTCACCGCATTACCAGAAGGATGTGGAAGCTTTGGGAAGAGTACAGAAAAGATTCACCAGGATGTTGCCTGGTCTCAAGGGCATTGGCTATGGGGAAAGGTTGAAAAGATGAGGATTGTTTTCACTGGAAAGACAGTGGCTGAGAGGAGAGCTGATTGAGGTCTACAAAATTATTAAAGGCATAGATAGGGTGGATAGTCAGAGGTTTTTTCCCAGGGTTGAAGTTTCAATTACAAGGAGGCACAGGTTCAAGGTGAGAGGGGGAAAGTTTAAGCAAGATGTGCGAGGAAAGTTTTTCACACAGAGAGTGGTAGGTGCCTGGAATGCACTGCCAGAGGAGGCGGCATTTAAGACGCACCTGAATGGTTACATGAATAGGAAAGAAATAGAGGGATATGGACCAAATAAGGGCAGAAGGTTTCTTTTTTAGTTTAGTCAGGGCATGATGATCGGCACAGGCTTGAAGGGCCTGTACTTCTCATTTTACTCTCTCTTTTGTTCTTTTGAAATGCTCATTTCATGCCTTTGTTATCTCCACATTTGACTATTTTAATGCACTTACGGCTTGCTGCTCACATTGTAGCCTCCATAAACCTTGAATTCACCCAAAACTCTTCTCCCTGTGTCCATGTCATCCGTTTCATCAGCGACCTACACTGGCATCCATTCAAGGTATACCTCAATTTAAACATTTTCATTCTTTTCAAATTCCTCAAAAGTTAGGCCCCTCCCTGTCTCTCTGATCTCCTCCAATGCTATGACCCTCTGACATATCAAGGCTCTCCTAATTCTGACCTCTTGAGCATAAAAGGTTTCAAATGCTTCACCACTGATGGCCATACTTTGTGATTTTGGACCTTGACTCTGGAAAACCCTCCCCACACCTCTCCACATTGCACTCCTCCTTTAAGACACTCTCTAACATCTACCTCTTTCAGCCAGCTTTTAGTCATCTGACCTATTATCTCCTTATGTGGCTCAGTGTTCCATTTATCACTGCCAAGGAATGTTTTTGCTGGTGTTTGTCAAACTGTTTGTCTGTAAACGATGAACCAGGCCTTCCGATCAGTGGCAGTCTTGTTGGCAGAGTGCTCCAGGAGAGAACTAGTAAAGATAAATGACACAAGGGACACACACCCTTTTTATGACATGAGTTGATGTACTCGGGTGAGTTTTGCAAGGTAGTCAGTTCCGGTTGGAGCGTAGCTAGGTTGGCTTGAGGGGACAGTCAGGTCACGGGGAAGGTGGAGGGTAGTCAGGTCAGAAGAGCGGTCAGGTCAGGTGAGTTGGTGGTGGGTCTGGAGGTGGTTTGAGAGTGGGCATGTGGGCAGTCGGTTGTGGTGTTACATTGAGTTATGTTGTTCCCCCGTAGATTAAACTACGTAATAATTCTGGGGCAATTACCTGTGTAAGTGATGTACATCCAGCTGAATTCTCCGATTGGAGATCAATGTAAAGGACATTCATTCGGGGTGCTTGTTCTCTCTTTTAATCAGAGTGTGGGGATTGGTATATTCAGTGATGACTAAGATAGCACCCCCTTTGCAGAGATAACTCACCCAATCACATGCCAATCAGCTCATTTGGAGCTGACAGGTGATTGTGGGCGCATTTCTCAGCCAATTGCAAGCCTTGACACGGGCACAATGTTGCCAATCTGAGGCCAGCAGTTTCTGGCCTACTCCCCAGGTGAATTCAGGGATAAGAAGGTGAGTCATTTTTATCATCTTGTTGTTGGACGGGGATCATTAGGAGAGGGGAGAGAGAGGACAAAGGCAAGTATAGAGTGGTGACTTTCAGAGGTCACCCTCTTGCTTCATCTATGTAGCTGATTGCCCCCACGTTGTGGAACTTGGAAACTCCAGCTCCTTACTCAGGAGGGAGCTGCCTCTATTTTCTGGCCATTTTCTCCCTTGCTGAAGAGGCATGTGACTGGGGAGGTGGTGAGTTGGGGCTTAATTGACCAAATAAGGTGGCGTTTTTGTGACAGGTTGGTAAAGTCCTCAATAGAGCCCAGGGGTGTCCTTGGAGAGGGAACACGCAGTGCCAACAATTCCTTTAGAGAGAGGGGTGGGCACCAAAGGGGATAGAGTGCTTTATCTCCCCTTGCAACTGCATTCTGATTGAGTCCCGTCCTGCGCTTCATTCTTCTTCGTCACCTATGATGGTTTGAATTTGCACATAAATTAATCAATGAGAACACGGATGATTTACTGGCGTTGATTAAAAGATGAAAAGGAAACAGGTGATTTGGTGATGGGCAATAAAGAAATGTTGTGTAAGAGCACTTCTGTATGTTAAGAAAAAAAAAGAATAAAGTTCCCAGTAGCCCGTCTGAACCAGAATTTAATTGGTGAGGTAGCGAGAAGAGATTAAGTTTCTTCCTAGGGCCAATTCACCAATTACATAGAACATAAAACTGTACAGCACAGGAAAGGCCCTTTGGCCCACTATGTCACTGCCAGCCATGATGTCATTCTAAACTAATCCCATCTGCCTATACATGGTCCCTATCCCTCTATTTCCTGCCTATTAATGTGTCTGTCTAAATGTCTCTTAAACATTGCTATTATATCCATTTCTAACAATTCCCCTGGCAGCATGTTCCAGGCACCTACCACCCTCTGTGTAAAAAATATGGCTTGAACATTTAAACTTTCCCCCACTTACCTTAAAGGATGCTCCAACTATCCACTCTATCCATGCCTCTCAGTATTGTATATGCTTCTATCAGTCACCCCCCTCAGCCTCTGATGCCCTAGCGAAAACTATCCAAGTTTGTCCAATGTCTCCTTTTAACTATTACACTCCAATCCAAGGAACATCCTGATAAACCTCTTTTGCATCCTCCCCAGAATCTCCACATCCTTCCTGAAGTGTGGCAACCAGAACTACACACAACACTCCAAATGCAGCCTAAATAAAGTCTTATACAGCTGCAACATGACTTGCCAACTTTTATGCTCAGTGCCACGGCTGATGAAGGCAAGTCTGCCATAAGCCTTCTTTATCATCTTATCCACATGTACTGCCACTTTCTGCAAGCCACAGACTTGCACCCCAAGATGTCTCCGTATATCAATGCTCTTAACGATCCTGCCACTTACTGTATTCTGTCCCCTTTCATTTGACCTCCCAAGATGCATGACCTCACACTTGTCTGGATTTAAGCAATCTGCCATTTCTCCACCCAACTTTCCAATCAATCTATATCCTACTATATCCTTCCTCACTATCAACTATTCCACCAATTTTTCATGCCGTCTGCATACTTACTAATCAGGCCACCTATATTTTCATCCAAATCATTTTTATATATTCCGAAACAACAAAGATCTCAGCACTGATTCTTGCAGAACACCACTGGTCACAGATATCCAGTCAGAAAAGTACCCCTCCATGACTACCCTCTGTCTTCTGTGACAAAGTGAATTTTGTATTCAACTTGCCAACTCACCATGGATCCCATGTGACTTAATGTTCTGGACCAGCCTACCAGGAGGGACTGTGTCAAATGCTTTAGTAAAGTCCATCAACCTCAAGACAATATCCACTACCCTACCCTCATCAATCACCTTTGTTATTTCCCCAAAAAAATTCAATCAGGTTTGTGAGACAACTCCTCCCCACATAAAGCCATGCTGACTGTGTCTAGTAATTCCATTCTTTTCCAAATGTGAGTAAGAATTTTCTCCAATAATTTCCCTACCACTGACATAAGGCTCACCAGCTTGTAATTTCCTGCACTATCCCTGTTGCCCATTTTAAACAAAGAAACAACGTTGGCTACTTTCCAGTCTTCTGGGGCCTCGCCAGTGACTACGGGAGATACAAAGATCTCTGCCAAGCCCCCAGCAATCTCTTGCCTTGCCTCCCTCAGTTTCATGGATTAGATCTGTCAGGCCCTGGGGATTTAACAACCTTAATGTTTTTCAAGACACTGAACCCCACCCGCTTCTTAATGTAAACATGCCCCAGAATATCAACATAACCCCTCCCTAATCTTAACGTCATCCATATCCTTCTCTTTGGTGAATATCGATCCAAATTACTCATTGAGGACCTCACCCACTTGCTCTGGCTCCATGAATCAATGCCCTCCTTTATCCTTGAGTGGAGCTACCTTTTCCCTAGCTACTCTCTAGCTCCTAATATATGTATAAAATCCATTGGGATTCTCCTTAATCATACTTGCCAAAAACATGTCACAGCTTCTTCTAGCCCTCCTAATTTCTTAAGTTATTTTCTGCTTCCTATATACTTCTCAAGGTCCTTGTTTGATTTCAGCTTCCTAAACCTTTGATATGCTTCTTTTTATTTTTTGACTAACCTTCCAATATCTCTTGTCATCCAAAGTTCTCAAATTTTGTCATCCTTATCTTTCAACCTCACAGGAACGTGTCAGTTCTGAACTCTGATCAGCTGGCCTTTAAAAGATTCCCACATTGTCAGATGTAGATTTACCTTGAAACAGATGCTCCCAACCTAATTCCTCCAGTTCCTGCCTAATTCTGTTGTAATTAGCCTTCCCCCAATTTAGCATTTTCACCCGAGGACTGCAGGATCATACAATCGGAGAATCCCTACAGTGCAGAAAGATGCCATTCAGCCAATCGAGTCTGCACTGACCCTCTGAAGAGCATCCCAACCAGACCCAATCTCAGCCCCCTCCCTATCCCTGTAACTCTGCATTTCCTTTGGGTAATCCACCTAAGCTACTCATCCCTGGACACTGTGGGTAATTTAATATGGCCAATCCACCTAACCTGCACATCTTTGGACAAGCCTTATCCTTATCCAAAACTATCTTAAAACTTACTGAATTATTCAGGGAGGAGCTGCATGGAAGAGCTGTGCCATTATAATAATGTTGAGTGAACACAGTATGGCAGAGGTATACACGTATTGAGTGCCCTCTTCATTTGTTTGTTTTGCAACGCTCCAGTAAAATGCCCTAGGACATTCTTAATATATTAACGAGCTATTCATTTGTTGTTATCGCCCGTCCATCTCTTTTTGGTGTCAGCTAGCATTCTCCTGCGTCCCAACTTCTGCATTTATCCATCTGCTACCTGTCCCTTACCATTTGTGTAAGATGGACAGCTTGTACACAGTTCAGACCTAGAATTAAAGTCAGCCAAGCCTTAGGGTGCTCAGAAGGGGATCAGATATGGTGCCTGCTCTGCCAGCTTCTCCTCTTTCTACCCTTCCTGCCTAAATTCCATTCTAAGCTATCACTCCTATTTCATATATTTTGAATGCTGTTTCCAAATTGATGTAAAGGCTTTTGATAGAGGAGAGGAGACAGGAGAACATTTAATGATATAGAAGTTGTCTTGGGATGTCAGTCAATAGGAATACTTAAATTGTGGTGACTTTCTGCAGCTTTCAGATTGCCTTCAGAAGGCTGGAGATGTGTTTCCCAAGGGTTTTTTTTTGTGTTTGACAAAGATTTTACTTTTGTTTTCTTAGATTCATAAGTTTTGCGGCTGTTATGTTCTCCTGTTCCCATACCCTAATCTCCTTTCTGGTTACTCACCTACATTAACTCCTAGTCAAGCACAATCTTGATATTAATTTTCCCAGAGATTGTAAGAACTACCGATGCTGGAGAATCTGAGAT
>NC_063339.1:26639442-26685790 GCF_021869965.1 Rhincodon typus | reverse complement strand
CTCCCATTTCTGAAGAAGGATCCAGACCCGAAACGTCAGCTTTCCTGCTCCTCTGATGCTGTTTGGCCTGCTGTGTTCATCCAGCTCTACGCTTTGTCATCTATTAATTTTCCCAGCCGTGTTTCCAAATCCTTTCTTGACCTCATTACTCCATAACCCTATTATCTCCACCAGGCCCAAATCCATTGAGACTTTTGTGCTCTCCTACTTGTAGCCAACATCCCTTTTATTAATCACTCCAATAGTGGTGGCTGTGCTTTCAGTTGCTTAGGTCCTAACCACTGGAATTCCCTCCCTATGCCAGCCCACCTTTCTCTTTCACATCCTGCTTTTAAAACACTCCTTAAACACTGCCTCTTTGGCCAAACTTTTGGCCTTCTGAGATAAAGTCTCCTAAACCTGCTTATATAAAACATACTGAAAACAAAAAATGCTGGAGATCACAGTGGGTCAGGCAGCATCTCTGGAGAGAAAGCAAGCTAACGTTTCGAGTCTAGACGACTCTTCATCAGAGCACATAAAACGTACCTTGTTTCATAATGTTCCTGTTAAGCACCATGAGACATTTCACTACATCAAAGATGATATGATCACATAGTTTGTTATTGGGAAAGCTTGATGGACTAATGGCCATTTCCGATTATTTTCCTGAGTCCATCACTGATAATAATTACAGTAATACTGTAGGTAGGAATGGATGTTGGTGAACAGTACAGCTAAGCATACAAACAACTATACAAGTTCTCCTGATCCTTTTCTCCAAATGCATCAATTTCCAGATTCATATTACTGGAGCATCAAGTTGTAGCTTCCCCTCGGACAATACAATTCCCACTGAATCGCTGCTCATTTGATTTTTGCAGCATGAGTTTCATTTCTTGGTGTTCACTTATTGCTAAGGAAAAATTTTCATCCAAACCCATTTGCTGCATCAGAGGCAATCCCTCTGACAGAGCTGAGTTCATCAGCAGATTTAGATACACATTAGCTTGCAGTTTGGATCTCAACCATGAATCAAAGAATAACACCGAGTCCAATCTGAGCGAGAATTGGTGTTTATATTTCCATTGAAACAAGTCTTAGAGAGTTATGTGGATAGAGGCTATGGGAATCAGGTTGGTCTACATTGCTGGTAGAAAACGAAGCCAATCAAATATTGCCTGGAATGTTAAATGGTTGCATGTTTTGTGCTTCACAGAAGGTCAAATTCAACTCTTAATACTGACACGATTCAACCAACCATACTATGCTGTAATTCCTGTAGCCATTAGACATCTCCTGGAGTTTTCTTGGGGCTAGCATCCATACAGCCATTTAAAATTAGATAGCAAATACAGGAAAAGTTAATGACAATTCTCTGGCCGTCTTCTGTGTGTGAATCCAGTGAAGCAAGTAACCAAATAGCATAAGCATATAAGATATAGGAGCAGAATTAGGCCATTCGGCCCATCAAGTCTTCTCCAGTGTTCAATCATGACTGATATGTTTTTCGACCCTACTCTCTTGCCTTCTCCCCAAATCTTGATCCTTTATTAATCAAGGACCTATCAATCTCTGTCTTAAATACACTCAATTACTTGGCCTCCATAACCTTCTATGGCAATGAGTTCCACAGATTACCCATGGCCTGGTTGAAGAAATTCCCCCTCCTCTCAACACTAAAGGGTTATACCTTCATTGTGAGGCTGTGCCCTTGGGTCCTAGTGTCTCCTACTAGTGGATATATCTACTTCATTTGCACTCTATCCAGGCCTCTCAGCATTCTGTAAGTTTTAACCAGTACTTTCTAAGTATTAATTAGATATTTAACAGCTAATTATTTCCTTCCATGAGTGCTATAATTTTCTAAAACCTTTTATTGTTCAGTGTTTTCGCTGCACTCCATTGGGTTGATTTGATCCTCTGTGAACCTATAAGTTTTATTCTCATGTTGCACACATTGAAAGAAATTATAGCAGTTCCACATCTAGTAATGCAAATGACATACCTGAACATAGATATGACTATCTCAGGCACTCTGGTTTCAATAGATATTCATTACCTTTCTTGCCTTATTCTCACCTCTTACCTACTTCCTTACCGCTCCCTTGCTCTTTAAAATAATTTCAAGTTGGTTGCGTTCACCATGGTATGAGCAAAGTTGTTACATTTTACACTACAAAACAAAAATTAAACTGCATGAAACTATTTTATATTTTTCTTCTTTACCAAATATTTAAATAATAGAACTTATCGTAATTTAGAAGTTTCTGTTCTGTACTATGTCTGTATGCATTCTTTTTTAAGAAAATTAATCCCTCCTTATTTAAATTAAATGCTGAATCTACTCCTTTATTGGCTAAGTGTCAAATTCGGGGAGTTTCATGGAGGGTGTCCCTTCGCGAAGCCGAGTGAGCTTTCCTGCGCTCATGTCAAACTTGCCTCACTGATGACCTACCCCACCCCTATAGCACCGCCTTGTCCAGTACTCGTTGTTTCTACCACTTGATGAAGCTAGGAGAACTCACCAATGCTGGGATATCCAGCGGACTGGCATCCCAAGCATCCAAGCCATTTTTAAAACAGCATGTTCGCATAGAAGATCCCGTCTGGAGTTGCCCTGCATCGTTGCTGGCATTTGCCCTAGACATGGCGGATAAGGGGAAATTGCAAGTTCACTTTGCAGACCGCCATCTCGATGTCATGGTGGATGGAGTCAATGGATGGAAGGTTGGCTTGTGATGGAAGCGTGATAGAATCCCTCCCGATTTCTCATTCCAGAAGGTAACAACCCACAATAGGAGCTAAACAGCCAAGACAGGCAGTGGGCTGTCTGACATTCGGTTCCTACAAGGAGAGGACCCTGACCTTGACCATACTGAGCAGCCAACTATGTCCATGCCGCTGGCCTGATATTAGACGCTGCAGCCCGTGCTTGAAAGTTTTCTCCCTTGACTTGACCAAGAACTGCTGATAACCATGACAAGCCTCCTGGCTTTATGGCTAGATGCAGAAAAGCTGTGAGCTTGGTGATTCTGGGCTGGGAGGGGAGAAGGTGGGAAAGTGTAAAAGGACAAGGCAGCAATGCTGCAAGCATCCAGGGAGGCTCAAGGTGAGGGAGCAGTATGAAAGCAAGGGAGCAGCCGTGAGATGCTGCCTGGTCAATCTGTGAGCTGGGTGCCTGTCCCTGTGAGCAAACTGTCGTTGCAGAAATATTTTAATACTAGCTGTGGGTGTGCTGCAAGGTGCATCTTTAAAGTACAGAAGCATCCCGCAAGTGAACTGGAGAGCTGCCATGAGAATCCTGAGAGACAAGGAGCTGTGGGATCCCAGTGTCTGTGGATTTGAGATAAATGCAGCTGATACCCTGCTGCATGCCAAGAGTTTTGGTACCAGGTGTCCAAGATGGCAGTCTGCGGGAGCAAGTGTTTTACTGAAGTTTCCAGGTACCCACTCTGACTTTCACTTTGAGTGTTATTGATGTATAGTTTCCTTACAGGATATACTGCGGTATATTAGTGAGGCGAGGAGTCAATAAGGACTGCAGGTGCTGGATGCCAGAGGCTGATAAAGCACAGCAGGTCACACAGCATCAGAGGAGCAGGAAAGTCAATGCTTTAGGCCGAAACCCTTTATCAGGACTGGGGAGGGGGGAGGGGAGCCCTGAAGTAAATAGAGGGAGTGGGGTGGAGGCTAGGGGAAGGGTAGGAGAGATAGTGACAAGTGGTTGCAGGTACAGGGTTATTGTGATTGGTCCATGGGAAGGGTGGAGCAGATAGGTGAGAAGGAAGATGGGCAGATTAGGTCAGGTCAGAGGGGTGAGGTGGAGGGGGTGGGCTGGACATGGGATAACGCTGGAGGTGGAGGGATTTTGAAGCTGGTAAAGTCAATGTTAATGCCATTGGGCTGTAAGCTCCCAAGGTGGGATATCAGGTACAACAAGGTGCAAAGCTGGATGAACACAGCAGGCCAAGCAGCATCATAGGAGCAGTAAGGCTGACGTTTCGGGCTCTCAGCCTTACTGCTCCTATCATCCAGCTCTGCACCTTGTTGTCTCAGATTTTCCAGCATCTGCAGTTCCTACTATCTCATGGGATATCAGGTGTTGTTCCTCCAGTTTACATTTGGCCTCGCTCTGAAAGTGGAGAAAGATGGACATGTCATCAGGGGAGTGGGAGGCGAAATTAAAATGGATGGCACCAGAAGGTCGGGGTTGTTAATGCATGTAGAATACAGATGATCCGCAAACCAGCCCCCGAGTCTGTGTTTGGTCTCCCCGAAAAACAGGAGACCACATCGGCAGCAATGGATGCAATAGATCAGGTTGGATGAGGCGCAGGTGAATCTCTATCGGATCTGGAAGGATTGCTTGAGGTCTTGGTCAGAGGTGAGAGGGAGGTTTAGGTCCAGGTGTAGCACCTCTTGCGGTTACAGGGAAAGGTACCGGGTGTCGTGGAGAGGTTGGTGGGGAGTGTAGAGCTGACGAGGGAGTTGAGGAATGGACAGCGAGATGTGCAAACACTGAAGCCGATAACAGCACTAATTCCCCATAATAGGCATCTTGTTGTTGCCCAGTAAGAAACTGAGTTGGAAATTGCAGCTCGTTGTTCCCAAAGACAAGAAAGACCTCTTTGGTCTTTTCACATGATTGTCCCAGATTTTTAGGGTGGCACGGTGGCTCAGTGGTTAGCATTGCTGCCTCACAGCACCAGGGATCTGGGTTCAATTCCAGCCTTGGGTGACTGTCTGTGTGGAGTTTGCACGTTCTCCCCGTGTCAGTGTGGGTTTCCTCCAGGTGCTCTGGTTTCCTCCCACAGTCCAAAGATGTGCAGGCTGGGTGGATTGGCTGTGCTAAATTGCCTGTAGTGTTCAGGGAGGTGTAGATTAGGTGGGTTATAGGGGTCTGGGTGGGATGCTCTGAGGTTTGGTGTGGACTTGTTTGGCCAAAGGGCCTGTTTCCACACTGTAGGGATTCTATGATTCTCACCATATCATTTATGGCCTATGAGGTTCTGCCTGAGGATTCCTGTCTTTTAGTTAACCCTCTGGGGAGAAATTCATTCATGTAATGCCAACTTATGTCACTTCCTTAGGGATAGTAGCACCATGAGGCAATATCCATGCACAGATTCCCACATAGCATACCACAATGATATCTGGAAGCTGCATTATGTTGAATGAGTTTCCATCCATGCATCTCACATTCACACTAATTAAGATAAATGAAAGGCTTTCCACTGCCAAAATCTACTAAAATGAACTAAAGATTAAACAAGCCTCAAAACTTTACAACGCAAAGCTCCACATTTCAGAATCGATTTAACATCAATTCATTCTAAATGTCAATACAGTATCAGAGTCATTCATGAAATAATGTGAATGACTAGATTAACTTAAAACAAAAAAGCAAATGAAATTGACAATATAGTAATCTTGGAAATAAAATTCTGTAAACGTTACAGTTTCCCTTTCTCAATTCCTGCTGTAATGCAGAGAAAAACTCTGGAATTTGCAGCTTCCATCATCCCCACAGAAGTTGTCTTTTTAAGACCTTCAAATTAATTTTCTAAACTGCTTGGCACTTGTTTTCTAAATTGCTTCCCACAAAAATTGAATTTCTGTATAACCAGTGATGATGACTCTACACTGGTTTCCTAGGTAAACATGGCAGAGAGCGATATTCTGAAGATGTCAGATCCTATAAATTAAAAGGAAAAACACCATTTTAAGATGTAACAAGAAGACCAATCCCTATTTCTACTCCTTAGTCACTCCTTCTATGAAACTAAAAGATGATATAAACACATGATATAATATCATTTAAAATGTTACGATCTGGAAAATGTCATCAGGGATTTTCATGATCATTGCGAGACCAACATTCAAGCATGCTAAACCATTATCATTTGCCTTATATACAATTCCACACTTCATCATCAAACACCAAATTATAAGTGATTTGTCTTGGCAGATGGATGAGCTGAGTGTAGTTGTCATTTTTAAATAAGAAAGGAACATTTTAGCTCTGCTTACAACAAAAATATATGCAAGTCTAAAAGAATAAACATTTCATTTATCACCACACTTGGTTTATCTCAATAAAACACAAAGCAGGAATTGTATCAGCAATGGGGGCTATGATGAGATGTGTGGCCGAATCAGGTAGCAAATACACTGAGTCACATCTTGATATCAAGGTCATCTCGTTTCTCCTTCACACTTTTCACAAGCAGAACAGTGAGAATGTCCTCAGGCAGTGGTGAGATGCCAATCTTTGGTCATTATTACTTGTTAGACACTTTATTAACACCACAATCAGCTCACCAATATTCAGACTCCCATCATACCAAACACGCCAAGTAAATTAGATAGTGGGGAAACGCGATAGGGCTACCAGAGAGTGTACCTGACAAATTCAGCTCATCACTTGCTCTAATAAACATCCATCTTGGACTCTTTCTATTGATGAGGAGGACAAGGCAATTGCAGTGGAGGAAGCTGATGCTGTCCATGACAGAGCTCAGCTGTGATGGGTGCTATAAGCCAGATCAAACCTCATTGACATCCATTTTTCTAGTAGAAGAGAACTGGCTGCAGCCAAGATTTGTTGACTGTTTCATTATTTTTTTGTCATGATGTCTAAATCTGGTTGGCATTGTCAGGGTGAAGTACGGTCTTTGTGTCTTCATTTCTATTTTCTTTCCCTTTCAGTGAAAAAAAAACTCACGTTTGTGCTTGTAGTTGTCCAATTGTTGATTTATCGGTGATAGAATCCCTACAACTTGGAAGCAGACCATCTGGCCCATTGGGTCCACACCAACCCTCCAAGCTGCATCCCACCCAGACCCATGATCTACCCTATCCATCTAACCATTGTTAATCCACCTAGTCTGCACATCCCTGGGCCATTTAGCATGGCCAATCTACCTAACCTGCACATCTTTGGACTGTGGAGGAAACCAGAGCACCTGGAGGAAATGCAAACAAATATGGGGAGAATGTGCAAACTCCACATAGACAGTCGCCTGAGGGTGAAATCAAACCTGGGTCCCTGGCACTGTGAGGCAGCAGTAATAACCACTGAGCCACCATACTGGGCAACGACAAGTTGCAGGCCAACGGTGGGCAGTGGGGCAGTGTAACACTGACATAGAGAGGGTGTTTGGATGGGATGTAGCTAAGGGCAGATAAAATGTGTTTCCTGGTGGTTAAACAGCAGCTAAGTTGAAAGAATAGAGTTGTGTTGAGTTGCGAGGGAGTGCCAGCAATGTGGTCTACATACCACGGGCAGCATGACTGTGGGACTGCTGTTCCATGATGTTACCAGTGAGCAGCAATGCTGGATCGCCAACCCTCTTTCAAGTGCACAGTGACCTTTCAAAGATGGCATGGGCACAAGGATGCCAATGTTCTGGCAGATACCCACCGAATGGCAAGTTGTTCTCGGAAAGGTGGGTGATAAGTTGGGGCAGGAATTGGACAGGAGCATGGTAGGTAATTACCCGGATGGGTTTAGTAAGAGAGGGTGAGAAAACTCATTCAGTCTCTCAGCGAAAATCCCACAAATCTAAACTTAGCCAAAAACTCAAGATTCAGCCTATTAGTTCATATCTAATAAATTTAACTTTAAGCTGAATTTTCTAACAAACATTCAAACAGTAGTGCGTTGGTGCTTTTAACAATTGCATGACACTTTTGATAACGAATAGCAGGAAAGCCAGACAAGAGCCGCTGAAGGAAGGTTCTACTTTACATATATCTCTAAATGTACAAGCAGGGACAAGAACAGACCTGGAAAGGCATCACAGCCAATTTTCCTACTTAGTAAACACTGATTAACATGGAGGCAAAATAGGCAGAACCACAGGCCAATTTCTGAGACTTTCTGGAAGAAATTAAATCTTAAGTCAATTGAGTAAAGGTGTATAGCTTCCAAACAGTACCATGGTAATGTTTCATGGTAAAATATATTACTTTTGCTAATTATTGCTTAAATACAAAATTGCCTGATGTACCTGAATGAAAAAGTGCCTGATGGAGGAATTATACTGAGATAGAATCAAATTTCCAATTTAGAATAACAGATTCAGAAATTTAATGCAAGCTGTTTAAATTTGCAGATAACTCAAACTAGGTAGAGTAACTGAAACACAGGAGGATTCTCCAAAACTACAACATTTGCTAGACAAAAGTTATATGTGAGAAAACGTGAAGAAAAATGAAATTATCGAAACAGGTTTGTAGCATTGCACTTCAAAAGAAGAATATGACGGGAAAAAAATACGTCATGAACGGTGTGTGAGCAACTAATGGTGAAGTTACTCACTGTTTAGAGTACTCATATCAACAGTCAACAAAGCAAGTAGAAATTTGAATGATATAGTCAAAAATGTAGAACAAAACTCACGGGGAGTCACGTAATGGTCTGGTTAGATGACCTGGAGTTATCTAGTTATAATCACTAAGACACAAAAGGACTATTCACACTCTGGTGGCAGTTCAGAAGAAACTCAGGAGACAGGTTGCTAGTGCCATAGGTCTGTTTGCTCAGGTGGATAGTACTGGCTGAAGAAGGAAAGGAGTACCCTTGATACTCATTCAACAAATCGATCAGTCAATTCCCGAAATAAAGGAAGGAGCACATTGTTTGGTGAACAATTATATATTGCATGTTTATGAAAATTGTAACAAGATTACTTTGCCTTGCTATAAATTAAAATTCTCCAGGACTTAAGATTCTATGCAAGGTGTAAAAAAAACGAGATTACCAGAGATCGATGTGACATTTAGGACAAAAGTTGCATAGTTTACTATCACATGGTTTCTGGGCTTAAATCTAAGCTCCACTCAATTTACATACATCTTAAATTAAACCACTTGTGGTGCAGCCGTACTGTTTCTATTTCTGGGCCAGCAGGTCTGGATTTAAGTCTGCTACAGAGGTGTGTCATGACATGTCTGAACTGACTGTTCTAAAGAACCACTTTCTCTCTCAAGTTGTTGTTACCAACAGATCTCAGCGAGGTGAGTTAGAATTTACACTCAAGGCCACAGTGGCAAGCTGCGAGGTTCACTAAATTCAAACATAGAAATAAAAGGGGTCGAGAGCTGGGTCCCATATGTGACTCTCAGGCTATAGTTTGGACAGACCTATTACAGTCAGAGTCATGGAGTCATATGTCTTTTTAATGTTGTAACTATACCTGCATCCACCACTTCCTCTGGTAGTTCATTCCACACACAAACCACTCTCTGTGTAAAAAAAGTTGCCGTGTGTCCTTTTTAAAACTTTCTCTTCTAACCTAATATACCCTTAGTTTTGAACTCCCCCACCTTACAGAAAAGACCATTGCTATACATCTTATCTATGCCTCTCATGATTTTATAAACTCAATAAGGTCACCCCTTAACCTCCTACACTCCAGTGAAAAATGTCCCAGCCTACCCAGCCTATTTTTATAACTCAAACCCTCCATTCCCAGCAACATCCTGGTAAATATTTTCTGAACCCTCTCCAATTTAATAATATCCTTCCTATAACAGGACGACCAGAACTGCACACAGTATTCCAGAAGAGGCCTCACCAACATCCTGTACAATCTCAACATGACGTCCCAAATCCTATACTCAAAGTTCGGAGCAATGAAGGCAAGTCTGTTAAACACCTTCTTAACCACCCTGTCTACATGTGACACAAATTTCAAAGGAATTATGTACCTGCACCCCCAGTTCATTCTGTTCTACAATACTACCCAGAACCCTACCATTAATTGTATAAGTCCTGTCTTTGTTTGTTTTGCCAAAATGCAATATCTCACACTTATCCAAATTAAACTCCATCTCCCACTTCTCAGCCCATTGACCCAATTGATCAAGAATCCTTTGTAATCTTAGATAACCTTCTTCACTGCCCACTATACCACCAATTTTGGTGTCATCCACAAAACCTACTAACCATGCCTCATTTATTCTCATCCAAATGGTTTATATAAATGACAAACAAAAGTGGACCCAGTACCGATCCCCATGGAACACCGCTGGTCATAGGACTCCAGTCTGAAATACAAGCCTCCACCACCACCCGCTGACCTCTGACCCTGCCACTCTGGTTATGTGTGGTCCTTGAGAGCAGGGGCTGGGGCTGGGGTTTCCCCTGCATGTCCAAAGTAAGGGGTTAGGGGGTCTGCTATAATAGGTGACAATAATGGCAGCGGGAGATATTGTGACCTGTTATCCAGAATGCCCTGAAAGAGGCACCTTTAGAAGCTAGGGCTTCTATTTTACCTCTTTGCTTCTCCTGCTACCACCACTCAATTGACAAGTAAAGGGATCAAGGCATGAACTACCGAGAATGAGTTATCTGACTCCATTTCTAATTGTTTATATTTTCACAAACAGTAATCAGGCCATCTATAAAGAGACAGGTGAGGGACCTAATTAACATTCTTCCTGATGCTCACTTATGCTCCCGCTCCTAATCTGATCAGTTACTGGGCAGGACTATGTAAATGTAGCTGTGCTCTTCAGAACTACCGGGCTCCACCGGCCCACTCCCTTGCACCTTCCGCATTTCCCCGTTAATATTGTGGACAAGATTGCTCCGGAATATGTGTTAGTAAACAAAATATCAAGGTAAAAAATGTTAAACTGAGGTCTGCTCAAGGTTGGCAATTCAAAATCAACAAAGTTGGGAAGAGAAAATAATTACATCAGTAAAGTTGCATTATAAAAACACTGCATTCAATAAAAAAATTGCAAAAGACACAACAGTTCAGATGGAGCCATATGAGGTAAGGAAAGGAAGATATGGAATTAACGTTGGCTGCATTTTAAATTTTTATTTGGTTCCATTAACTGAACCAATCCCACACTGATTACTATGCCAAGTTCCTGATCATGTTGTGAGGTCTAAGGAGATATATCTGCCTTCTTCTTTACCCTATTCCTGAAGTTAGCAATTGACTGAACTGTAATTGTTGATAAGACAAATTGTTCTGTGCAGTGGGGAAAATATCTTACTGTAAAAGGGCAAACACACTGTAAGAATATAATGGGCAAACTGTGAATATGATTGTCATTTTGAATCCGACAGTGTTACATTCTTGGCTCATGACACAGCTATATTGCCAAAAAATCAGATTCTCTCATTCGTTCTGTTGTTGTCAACATGCTAATACGCTAACAGCTGGAAATCAAGCATTTGCTTGAGGCAGCTCTGTGTTCTGACCTGCTCAGCTACAATTGTTGAAACTGGCCTATTTTCAGGACACATTGGGCTGAATCTTTTGGAGTTTGAGCGACATGGGCTATGGTAAGATATGTGGCAGAATTGGATGACAAGAGTGGTGAGGCTAATGTTGGGAGTAACTTGAGCTATATTTTATGCTGTTAACAGGCAAAATAGCAACATTCTTATGAGGCAGCAGCAAGTTGTCAATTGATAGTAATTGTTGCTTGTTAAACACTTTGTTGACAGCCCAACTTGCCGCATTAATATTCAGCTTTCCATTTTACCAAAATTGGCAGACAAGCTTAATGTCGAAAATTCAGCATGCCACTTGCTCCAAGTAACCTCAATCCTGGATACTGTCCAAGGACATTGACATTGGACATGTGCCAGCCTGTAAGAACCCTCCACCCCCTGCCCTGGCACATCTCAGACCACCTACAGGATGCTTCTGTACTTCAATGTTGCACCTCGGGCTGCATCAACAACTATCATTGTAAACCTGAAACAAGGCCACTGTGTACTCAGGGACACATACCCAGCTCATGGACTGGACCAGGCTGTAGCTCCAAGCTCTTCACTCACTTTCATTGCTCTCTCTCACTCTGAGCCTAGCTGGGTGCTCACAGAATCCCTGCCTTCCATTGTGTCATCTTGACTTTTTGCACTTTGCCTCATCTGCCAAAGATACCAGGCTCATTATTATTGTCTTGCCATGCCATTTAGTGCAGATGCCAAGGAAGAAAGCTTGTCATGGTTGTCAGCAGGTCTCAGTCAAGTCAAGAAAGATAGCCTTCATTCAGAGGGTCCCCGCAGTGTAAGTCAAGAGCAGTCACCATTACCAATCCAGCTCCTGCCCGGGGCAACAGAGTCAGGATATTCTCATTGTAAGGGGTGAGGAGCTGAATGATGGGCAGAAAGCCACTTGTCTGAGTCTTCCAGAGTGACAGGGCTTTTCTAAATCTGGGCTTTTAAAAATTGCACAGGTGCAAGGGATGCCAGTTATTTCTGGAAAATCCACTGTTTAGTATGTTGTTCTGGGAATGGCACGTGGTAAGATGAAGTGGGCATGAGAGACGAGCAAATCCATGCACTCATCTTCCCAAATATACAATTACATCTTGATTCAGGGAACAGTTGTCTGAAGTACAATTGAACACAAATTCAAAATCATAAATTGATAATTTTTTCCCAATGATTGACTGTTCATCATTTAATGTTTTCTGCCCTGTTATTCCTGCAGTTGATACAGTATCTTTGCTGTGGGATTTCTCCACAGATGGTGATGGGTCCAATGTGGTCATTCTTCTCTAGATGATGACTATTGGTTAACTATTCAAAAAGTAAAACTATTTCTGCCTTTCTAGGAGCAGCCTTTGGACGAAACTAAGGAGTAGGAACTTTAGCTAATGATTCTTCTCCCCTTGTCTGAGCACAGGAGCACTGAAGTCTAGTGTGCCACCCCAGGAAGTTATCTGTTTGGAATGATACTGTAATACGATGTACCACAAAGTTTTTACAGGAGCTGCATTTCAGCTTGAATCAATGCACAGAAAGTGCCATTGTACAGGTTAGAACTTCATTTTTTTTGCAATATTTTCATCAATTCTCTTAAACACAACTTTGGTATAGTTCTACAGTCTTAGCTATAAATGTGGCCTTTCATGAATGCAGCTGCCTCTTTAGGGTACAGAATCTCCATTTCCAATGAATTCCCGACGTGGCATCAAACGGTGATGGTTTGTTTCTGCCTCAAAGAAAGTAGTGGCATCTGGAAATGGTGCAGGAAAATGCTACATCACCCCTACTTGGGCCTTAGCATACATCCCCCAGGAAGTGGAAGCAGGTTTTTCAACCATCCAAGCCTTTTCCACCATTCTAGTGAATACTGCATCTGTACTTTAACTCCATTTACCCACCTTTGCTCCATATCTTTTGCTACTCTTAGCTAATAAAACTATGCCAAAATCTGTCCTCAAAAATTTTGGGTCTTTCAGCATTCACAGAAGAAGAGAATTTCACATTTCAACTACCCTGTGTGTGAATCGGCTACTGAATTTGCAGACAGTGTGGGAAGAATCATATAGCGGCCTGAAAGATGAGGTCTTTGGCAGAATCACACAAGAAGTCTGATGAGGTCTATCTTGTCATCAAGAACTACTCTCTGCATCTTTTATACACCTGCAGAGTGCCAAAGCAAATTTCTCAATTGGTAGGGGCGATGTCAAAAAAGGGAGGATTATAGCTTGTTAAATGCCTTCTTAACACTACAACTCCCCTCATTAATATTCAGCTTCCTATCTTACCAAATGCACCAAGCAAGCTACACATTGAGAATTCTTAACATTGAAGGTCAGAGCGGGTACTTGGTGAATTTAGCTCCCATTTGCTCCAAATGCCTCTATGTTGGATACCAAGCATGAACATCTCAAGGTATGTTCAATGAGCATTGGCCAATGGCATCTGACATGTGCCAGCCTCTGAGAACTCTCACGACACATCTCCGATCCATTTCCAATGCGCTTCTACACTTCAATGCTGCACCTTGAGCGGCACCAGTAACTATCATTTTAATGCTGCAGCAAGGACATAGAAGTGGGAGGTGGTACGGTCTCTCATAGATTGTGTATGAGGCATTGGAGAGAAGATGGTGCCACTTCAACTGGATCTGATTTTGACCATCTTCCTGGGCATTGCTGGGCATTCATCCAAACAGCTGAGACTATACTGACCCAGGGACAACCACGGGTCAGGCTGGCATGAGTGGTATTGTGATGCCCTAATGTGGTCCTGGAGGGAGAGGACATACCACCAGTGCACCACCCAGTCCAGCAAAAACTTCAGATTCCTGCCTACGACATGGAGTTCCCCTTGTCTGCCATGTCCAGGGACAACTCTGGACTGAGTGCTTATTAGGGTGCATGGCAGTCTTTAAAAGATCGTGCTGGCACCAGGAATGCCAGCCAATTCAGGGATATCCAGGCAGCGGCAAGTTGTTCCAGGAGCAGGATAAGATGGGACTGGAATTGGATGTGAGGGACATCATAAGGGTGGGGTAATAGTTAAGAAGGCAAGTTTTGGAAGATATAGTGAGAAAACTCACTAGGCCTTGTTGTGAAAAACCCTCTAAAAAACTTGATGCAACTGGTCCCAAAAAAATATAAGATTAAGGCCTGTGACTACAAGTTACATTATAAAACATTTTGGACATCCTGAGAAAGTAAAAGATTCTACTTAACTGAGAATTAATGGCTGATGGTTAAGTAGAAAAATGATGATATAGCATGGGAATGGTGTATAAATAGGTACGTGTTGGCAATAAAACTTGCTTCTATTCTCAGTCACAAATAAACACTGTCAGTAAGCACATAGAGGTTTATGAAATACACAGTGTGTGATTGTGTAGCTATGGCTATCATGACTGAGTGAATGTCAATGGAAGGTCTCATCTCAGTCCAAAAGCTTGTATATGGAGAGAAGAGACAAGGCACAGCTAAAAGGTGAGGATTGTGAACGCTGCAGGTTTAGACCTGAATTTTACCACAAATCAGCTTAGTGTCAATATCATGGACGTTCACAGAGAGATGTTGTCTGTGAATTGTAGTGAGTTCTCTCACCTCGTACATATACCACAATATGTACCATTATACACACCGACCCTCTGTGGCAGACTGCTCATGTCATGGTGCACTTACGAACAATAGAGATACTGTCAGCACCTCCTGAGATTTCCTCCGTTCATGCCGTATTTAAATCCCAGCTGAGGAACAGATCAATCACAAACAGTCCTTCACAGAGCACATAGAGGGAGGGAAACAGAAAAGAAAAGCTTCTGAGGGCATGAGTGATACTTTATTGGAAATTTTGCAAGTGTATTGCCATGTTACATTGTTGGTCACCATAGTCTTATCTGACCATTGGGCTGCTCTCTCATTAGAGAGAGACAGATGGTGGGGATTTAACCCAAGGGCCACCATACCTGAAGCAAAGGGAGAGGTTGAGAAGGAGAATTCTTCATGATAACCTCAGCCAGTGATGAGAATTGAACCATTGCTGTTGGTATCACACTGATTTGCCAACCAACTGAGCTAAACCAACCCCACTGCATTATCACCGGTCTGACTGACTGTCACTGTAACTTCAGCTACAAAAGGCCACCTGTCCTTAGTGCCATACCATGTTAGAACTCAGTCTAAAGGAGTGCTATATTTCACTAATGCCCAGCATAGAATATCACCTCATTGATCAATGTGGTAAGATCACATCGTGGAAAAAAAACAGTTGACAATTGTAATCTTTACTGAATAATAGGAAACATGAAGAAGTAATGAACACAACCTGCAATTGCTTCAGGAACAGAGGTTTTCAGTTTATTTTGAGCAACAACAAATTTACAGTCTGTGAATGATCACTGCCCCCAGCTCACATTTATTGAAACCGAGTGCCAATGAAGTGCTATTTGAGAATTCCCACAGTGAAAACCCTCCACTGGGGACCTCTGCCACTGCAAAATGGCAGGATAGAATGCCAGAATGTTTCTGGATGGTGGACAGAGGTAAGGAAGCAAAACGAGTGTAGACTGGAAAGGAAAGCCCTCTTGTACGGACCAGAACGACACAGAGTAAAAGCCAGCTCAAATCAATGGGCACAGGTCCCTTCTGAATTCAGATTCCAAAACACCATAATTACAGTTTTCAAGTAATATGTAGAGGTCATTAATGAAATCATCTGCAAGTTCCCCTGGAAGTTGAACTCTGTTAAATCTGGCCCTTTCAAGGATTTTATTTCTTCTATGAATGAAGTAATTATTAAAAGCATGTAAACATAGTCAAAAGTATCTGTAACTTCTTTGATAATTTGGCAATTTCAAATGTCGTCTGTTATGGGACCTACCTCTATTTATTCATTCATGGTATGTGGGTGTTGCAGGCTGGGACAGCATTTATTGCCCATCCCTAATTGCCCCTCAGAAGGTGGTGGTGAGCTGTCTTCTTGTGCTGCTGCCTAGACACCCACATTTCTGTTATGAAATGAGTTCCAGGACTTTGACCTAGTGACAACAAAGGAACAGTGATGTAGTTCCAAGTGTGCATACCTTGGAGGGAAGTTTACAGATGATGGGATTCCTATACAACTGCTGCCCTTCACCTTCAAGCTGGTCGAGGAATTGGGAGGAGTTGTTGGAGCAGCCTTGATGAGTTAATGTAGTGCGTCTTGTAGACAGTATAAATTGCTGCCACCATGTGTCAGTGGTGAAGGCAATGATTATTGAAAATGAATGGGGGGGGGGTCACTCAAATGGGCTGTTTTGTCCTGGATTGTGTTGAGTTTCTCGAGTGTTATTGGTGCTACACTTGTTCAGGCAAGAGAAGAGTATTCCATCACACTCTTGACGTATGCCTTGGAGATGATGGACAGACTTTGAGAAGTCAGGAGGAGAGTTACCAACATGAGCATATAAATTAGGAGCAGAAGTACACCGTTGTGCCCACCCTACCTTTCAAAGAGTTCTTGACTGATCTGATTGCAACCTCAAATCCATTTCTACCTATCCATAATATTCTGTCACTGCCTTGCTTAACAAGAATCTGCCCATATCGGCCCTCCAAATATTCAAGATCTCTGCTTCTACTACCTTTTCAGAAAAAGAGATCCAAGGACATGACCTTCTGGGAGGAAAAACTTCACTGCATCTTTGTTTTAAATGGGCAACTATTGGCTTCGACCTTCCCCATGTCCCCACCCAATCCATTTATTTAACTGCTCAACTCCCCACTTTACCCACTGAGCCTGAGGCATATAGCGTAGTCATGCCAGACATAGTTATGCACTTCTCACTCATCGAAGCCAGAGTGCTGGTGATTGTCAGTGTACTACCTCCTTCAGTATCCCCTGTCTACCCATGCTTTATCATCTCCCTTCCTGGTATATAATGTTTCCCCCCATAACAATTATTATCCCCTCTACATTGCAGCATGCTGCCTCCATTTCTCACAATTGACTTCCCAGGCTTGCCCATCATAGCTCTGACTTTCAGTGAAGAGACCTCCTCAACTGACCATGGGCCACCCCTCTATTGAGTTGGAAAGACAGCACTAACTGGTGAGTGACCAGCCCTCTGACTGATCTCTGTGTAGCACTCTGACTGATTCATCACTAATCCTGGGACTGATTACACTAGACCTGCAGTACCTGTAGCATTCTAAAGTGAGTCAGAGATGTGCAGTGGGGGTGTGTAGGGGCTGTTGCGTGTCCGACTCCAACCTCTATTGATGGGGATGCAGGCTGGCACTGCCCATGGACCTCACACTAGATGATGGGGTCTGCTAGCAAAGACGGAAATCTGGAGGAGAAAGCAGTAACTGAGGCTGCCAGATATCCGCTCTGAATTTCACATTGGGAAGTCTCTGTCTCGTATGAGAAAAGCAAACTGCATAAAGATGAAGCAAGAACAGGAAATAATATGATGTTAATGTACACCCACTGGCAATGTTCTAGTCTTGACGTTTTAACATTGGATGCAAATTTAGATAATTTTCTATTAACATTGAAAATCTCATCTGTCCGATCTCTCCACATTTTTGCCAATGCCCATATCATACAGGGCCTGGGAAAATTAAGTCCAAATTTACTATGATGCACAACTAAGAAAACAGTGAAGAAGCATAATTGTATGATGTTGTCCTTCAGAATAGGTGTTGACTCACAATATTTGGCATGGACAGTTAGCAACAATGCATGTGTATTCAAAATAAATCATGTTCTGTACCATGTGGCTTCTGTAATATCACACAGTTGCAAAGTGAAGTCAACACTAATTAATCATTTATTCATAGTAATCAAGGCATTTAATAGATAACAAAGTGTGGAGCTGGAGGAACACAGCAGGCCTGGCAGCATCAGAGGAGCAGGAGAGTTGACGTTTCTGAAGAAGGGTCCCGACCCGAAACGTCAACTTTCCTGCTCCTTTAATGCTGCCTGACCTGCTGTGTTCCTCCAGCTCCACACTGTGTTATCTCTGACTCCAGCATCGGCAGTTCTTGCTATCTCAGGAAAGGCATTTATATACTTTCTCATGAAACTCGGCACTGACACAGGTTTAAAAGGAAACTGTTATTTTCATTTGTCAGAGATGGTGCATCATTTCAGCAACAAGAGGCATTGCCATGGTGGCACAATGGTTAGCACTGCTGCTTCGCAGCACTGGGGATCTGGGTTTGATTCCAGCCTTAGGTGACTGTCTGTGTGGAGTTTGCAAATTCTCCCTGTGTCTGTGTGGGTTTCCACCAGGTGCTCTAGTTTCATCACATAGCCCAAAAATGTGCAAATTAGTGCATGCTAAATTGCCCATAGTGTCCAGGGATGTATAGGCTAGATGCATTAGCCATGGGAAATACAGGGATATGGTAGGATGGTGGGTCTGGGTTGGATGCTCTTTAGAGTGTTGGTATGGACTGCATGGCCTGCTTCCACACTGTAGGGATTGTATGGGGAACAGCAACACATGACAATCAACCCCATATCTGACAAAGCATGTAAGAACGATGTGACACAGTTTGAAACATATGAACTGGAATCAAATGTGAACAGTAACTTCATATTCCACATTATGAAATACCAGGCATGTATTCAAAGTAGATGCAAGAAATTTCAGACATCTCTTGCTTTAATAAATCCAAAATAGGTCACTTCAGCTCATTTTCTACTGAAGGATGTCTACTTACTTCTCTAAAAAATTATAGAGAAGTAAGTAAACTTCCTTCAGTAGAAAATGAGCTGAAGTGACCTATTTTGGATTTATTAAAGCAAGAGATGTCTGAAATTTCTTGCATCTACTTTGAATACATGCCTGGTATTTCATAATGTGGAATATGAAGTTACTGTTCACATTTGATTCCAGTTCATATGTTTCAAACTGTGTCACATCGTTCTTACATGCTTTGTCAGATATGGGGTTGATTGTCATGTGTTGCTGTTCCCCATACAATCCCTACAGTGTGGAAGCAGGCTATGCAGTTAAAAACAATTCTTCTACCAACAAATTACACCAACAATTGGCAGAAATACTACATGATACAGGCTTGATTGGGCTTCCTGTAAGGGAATGAGTTAAGATGGCATTTGGCAACAAACAGCATTCCCCAAACCATTTTCATTTCCTTCCACTACTTGGGAAAGACACATGACTTACAGGCATTCTGTGTGGAAGTATAACATCCAGTCCAGCAAACAATGAGAATGCAAAGGACGGATTTTGGAGATAATGCTACAAATGTTTCAATAAAACAGCAAACACTTGGGTGGATTCCTGGAAAGCCAGAAGGTTCTTGGATATTTGCCCTAGTCTACAAAAAACTCAATTTATGTCTGAGAAATCAAGTCTTAACTTAGAGAAGCCATTAACATCTGTTTCAGAGATGAATGTCAGTCCTTATAATTTATTTCAAGTTAATAGCGTATGTGAGACGAAATATAAAATACTTATGTATTACTGTGCAAAGATTAAATATGTTTGAAAATAACTTCTAAGAGATTTAAGCTAATGCTTATTCAATTTGCTCAGTAAGGAAATCAAGCCTTATGGGTATAAGACAGAAAAGCGGAGTTGAGGATTATCAGATCAATAATGATCTTTGTGAATGACAGAGCAGATCTTGTGGGCTGAATGGTTTTTATTTCTTTATTCTTTAACAGGATGAGAATTTTGCTGGCTAGACAGCATTTATTGTCCATCCCTAATTGCCCAGAGGGCAGTTCATAGTCAACCAGATTGCTGTGGGTCTGGAGTCACATGTAGGCAGACCAGGTAAGGATGGCAGTTTCCTTCCCTAAAGGACATTGGTGAACCAGATGGGTTTTTCCTGACAATCGGCAATGGATTCATGGTCATCATTAGATTCTTAATTCCAGATACTTTTATTAGATTCAAATTCCACCATCTCCCATGGGATTTGAACGCAGGTCTCCAGAATGTTATCCAGGTCTCTAGATTAACAGTCCAGCGATAATACCACTAGGCCATTGCCTCCCCTAGGTCTTATGCAATGTAATTGATTCAACACCAATCAGTTGAGAGTTGGATGAAGGCCTAGAGAGATGAGTGGTAAGCTGTTGATGTCAGGTAACCCTTCTAACCTTCACGACCAGAATCGGCACCACCAGGTTTCTAGCGGGGAAGGAGAATTGGAAGCTACATGGTAATGAAGCAAGTTTGGCTAATAATGAGGCACAAATGCCTGGAAATAGGTAAACAAGGTCCCGACCCGAAACGTCAGCTCTCCTGCTCCTCTGATGCTGCCTGGGCCTGCTGTGTTCTTCCAGCTCCATACTGTGTTATCTCAAACACCATTCATTAGCAGGATTTTGAAGTCACCATTGGTAACTTTAAAGAGGAAAATTTAAATATTTTTCTTGATATTGAGAATCTGATTTTCCATTTTGCCATATTTTCCCAAATTGCTCCATAACACTTGATCCATAACCACCCAAGGCTGCAGAAAACTTTGCCCTATATTTGAAGAACTGTTTTCTCCAAAATGTCCTTCCTTTACTGTGATCTGCTTGGCCTATCTCTGACATGGATGTTTGTGGACATGTTATTTTTCTAAGCATTTCTTTTTAATATGCTTACTTACTGTTACTCTTTAAGCTTTAAATGCAGTTTATAAGCTGTTGTCTTCAAACTTGCATTGTTGCATTACATCAGTGCTGTTTAAACGCTAGTCTTAAAGTCTGACTACTTCTGTAGTATAACAATGCTGCTGATTTTTCTTCGCAAACTTTTAGATTCTGTATTATGCCAATATTGTGCGAAATTCTTTCACTAAAGCTTAAATTCGGTTTATGGGAAAACAGCATTGTGTTTCTTCCATCACGTTTTAAGTTCTGTTGAATAATAATATGGCTGTTTCCTGCCTTCTGAGTTTTCTTTATCCCTAGCCCTCTGTGCCAAAGCAAGATTTATCACTTCTTCACAAGTAAAATAGATGTTTTTCTGCCTTTCATGGTCAAAAAGAGTGTCCATTAGTAAAAGTTTTGTAATAAATCAATGTGGCAGCTTAAATTCTTCATCCTGATCACCTAAAGTCTTAAGATTCTTCGAATTTTCTCCTGCTGGCCTCTTGCCCTAAATTTTTCAATTGTTTTGGCCTGTGTCCTTTTAAGAAAAATGCATACCTAACTTATGGTCCTTAGTGACTATGCTGGTCATGCTAGTGGACTCTTTGAAGCCATGTCCATAGTATTCAAGCAGAAAGCCTGCAAAATCAGGTTCAGTCGACTAGACACTATGCCTGAATGGCTGAGCAAAGGCTTTCACTCCAGATCTGTTTTCTCAACACTGGAAGGACCACCGTTCCAGGACTGAGCAAAGAGAACATTCCAAGGACAACACAAAACTCTAAACCAAATCTTCTGCATATCAAGTGACAACAAGAGTTGGCTGCAGCCATTCTTATCCAACAGGCAATGCCACATTCTTACAACATATCGATGGTGAGGCAGAGAGGGATGTAAAAGAAAACAAATCCTGCATTCTGGATTCAACTACCTACTGCAACCCCATGCTCCTGTGATCTTCAGGTTGAGAATCAGTCTGTTCAGTCTCATGAAGATCCCCAGCACAAACTCACGACCCTGAATGAGCAACATCCACGAATTGAGTGACAGACGGCAACAATGCAGCTGGTGACTCAAGAAAAGGGAAAAGAAAGTTATTTTGGAAGAGATTGACGGGAAGAGCAGAGGTGCTTCTTCTGACCTCACAAACGTGCTGTGTGTCTCTCCTTTCCGCTCAGCTGCAGAAAGGCCTTTTCTCCCTCATACCCCCACCACTCACTCTAGGCCTGACCTGCCAGCTGGACCAAAATGAGAGCCAGCCAATTTCCTGTCTTCCCAGGACAAGCAGTCAGCAGCAGGAAGCCCAGTTTAATCCCCTCCCTCCTTGTGTCTTTCAGTTACCAGAACTGTCTTCAGGTCTCCAGTGCCACTCTGTATATGCATAAAAGGAAAGACAAGATCATACCAAAAAACAGCAACTGGAAGACAGGAGCTGGGTTCGGAGGGAAAGCAAGCCCAAAATGCAAATTTCACCACACTACTTTAAGTAAGTGGTTGATGATATTCCAGAAGTTTATTTTTGGATAGTGCCTGTCAGATCTGGTTAAGATTTGAATAATTAAAAAGAAAACAAAAGTGCTAGAAACCTGAAATGGGAAAAAAAAGTGTGGAAGTATAGTTCTAATGTAAAATCCACAGCTGGACCTTCAATCTGTTTCCAAATACAGCAATGTGCAGCATAGCAAGCATGGGAATGAAGTCTGTTTATTCCTAAAGGCTTTTTTTATTCTGCTGCATGATTCATCCCTACTCTAGAAGACATTAACTCCTCCTGAGGTGAAATTTCACTTGTCATGGCAGCTCTATGATATTTCACCTGGTTGGCTTTACTTTAATGTGAAAATTATTTTGCACTATTCCTCAGCGATTATTGAAAGATTACAATCCTGTACGTAGAAATTTTCCATTCATTTTTACTTCAGTGTAATCAGGGTTGCTAGTTTATTTAACTGGGAGGATCACAATTAAAGCACCTCAATTGGTCCTTTATCTGAAACACAATCACTTAAAACAACAATCAAACCATGATTGTTTTGCCCTCTTGTGCCTTACCCCTACATTGGTCAGGTAATTTGCCCCATAAATTATGGTTACAGGCAGAATATTGATAAACAGAAGGAAATTGCTGGCTAATAGTTCCACGAACTCACCGGCAGTATTTATTGAGAACTGAGGTGCAAAATCCGAGAATCATATTCACCCTACCTCCAGAACGTTAGGACTTCACAAATCGACCTCACAGACCTTTAATCAATCTGAGTTACAGTGGAATAAAATTTCTTTTTCTCTTCATTCATTCATAAGATGTGGGTATCACTATCTGGGTCATTTATTGCCCATTCCTACTCACACTTGAGAAGACTTTGTTGAACTGCCATTTTGAATCACTGAAGTCCATTTGGTGGAGGTTGACTCACAATGCCACGAGAGAGGGAGTTCTAGAATTTTGACCCAGCGACATTGAAGGAGCCATGATATATTTTCAAATCAGAATGATGGCTTAGAGAGGAACTTGCACATGGTTTTTCCACTCATCTGCTGCCATTGTCTTTTAAATGTTAATGGTTGAGGGTTCAAAAGGTGCTGTTGCAATTGACACTGAATATTGTGCAATCATGATGATTGTAGATGATGCAATCAACTGAACATCTCCACTCCTGATCTTCCAATGAAGGGAAGGTTAT
Organism: Rhincodon typus; assembly: GCF_021869965.1. Lineage (NCBI taxonomy): Eukaryota > Metazoa > Chordata > Chondrichthyes > Orectolobiformes > Rhincodontidae > Rhincodon > Rhincodon typus. The sequence goes on along the minus strand of NC_063339.1, from coordinate 26,662,282 downwards.
TGATGAAGCAGCTGAAGATGGTTGGTCCTAAGACATTACACTGAAGAACATCTACAGAGATGTCCTGGAGCTGAGCTGACTGATCTACAACTACCACAACCATCTTCCTTTGTGTCTGGTATGACTCCAACCAGCAAAGAATTTCCCCTTGATTCCTATTGATTCTACTTTTGCTATGGCTCCTGATGCCACACTTGGTCGAATGTAGCCTTGGTGGTAAGGGCAGTCACTTGCAACTCACCTCTGGAAGTTCACCCTTTGTTCATATTTGAACCAAGGCTGTAATGAGGTCAGGAGCCAAGTATCCCTGGATGAACCCAAACTGAGGGCTGGATCTTATGATTTTCTGTTGTCTGAGTTGAATCCAGTTATACAGTCTTAGAGATGTACTGCACGGAAACAGACCCTGAAGTCCAACTCATCAATGCCGGCCAGATATCCCAAATTAATCTACTCACATTTGCCAACATTTGACCCTCTAAACCCTTCCAATTCATGTTCCTATCCAGATGCCTTTTAAATGTTGTAATTGTACCAGCCTGCACCATTTTCTCTGGCAGCTCACCCCATACACGCATCACCCTCTGCGTGAAAAAGTTGCCCCTTAGGTCCCTTTTAAATCTTTCCCTTCTCACCTTAAACCTATGCCCTCTAATTTTGGACTCCCCTGTCCTGGGAAAAAGACCTTGGCTATTCACCCTATTCATGTCCCTCATGACTTTTTAAACCTCAATAATGTCACCCCTTAGACTCCAAATGTCCAGGGAAAAGAGCTCCAGCATATTCAGTCTCTCCCTACAGCTCAAACCTTCCAGTCCCTGCAACATCCTTATAAATCTTTTTTGAATCCTTTTAAGTTTCACAACATCCTTCCAATAGTTCGTCAGAGGCTTTCTCACTGTGAGACATATAGGCTCTATCTTATGAAATTTACTTCATTAACTACTTACCCCCTCCCAACTTACAGTGTCCCTCCCATATGATTCTAGCTCCACCTTACCACTTGCTATTCCTGGATCAATTTGTCACCCACTGAATATCCTCCAAAAGATCCAGGATCGATGACAGCAGTGCAATATTTAAATAGTTGCTGGGCACACAGGTGAGCACTGGCATTCCAAAAGTACCCTACTCATTGACAGGCAGAGTCTGAATGTGATGGAGAAGAAGAAGATGGCATGGCAGTTATCCAACAGGGACCTAGACATCCTGGTGAACAGAGTGGTGTAAAGTAGAGGTGTCCTCTTCCTGGAAGAGCAGTAGAAGACACCAATTTACAGATTCTGCCAGCCTGGTCCAAGGTCATTACAAGGGTCAGTGTAGGCTCAACTCTCCAGAGGAACAGCCAGCAGTGCCTGAAGAAGGTCAATTACTTTCTCTGCTCCACAACGTTAAGTGCAACATTGTTCTCTCTTCTACCTCACACTCACTCTATCTCTATTACCACAACCACCTCACACCAAGGCTCATGCTCTGCCAATCTCTGACCATCAGATGCAATAACTCCCCTCACCCACACTCACTGCCATCTCTGCTCACTGCCAACCTGGCTCAACTTTCCACCCCACTAACCCTGAGTCCCGACATGCTCAGATACTGACACATCTTTGGGAACAATAGCCTTAGAAAGTTTGAGAGCACATGCTGGTGAAAACCTCATTGTTACAGTTCCTCAGCTGGCTGGGAAAGAAATGCTCCAGACCATTGGTACTCAGAGTCTGCTAGAGAGGACCACTGACCTGCTCTCTGCCATCCCAGGACAGAAGGATTGGTGACAGTGGAACAGGGAACCTGGCGCAGTGCCCGTCCTCACAAGGAGGCAAGGCAGCGCCAGGTTACACCCATTGGATGAGGAATTACAAGCAGGCCCCTTATAAGTCTCTCCAAAGACACAACAGAGAGGCTGTGTCTTCTAGGTTTGATTCCAGCCTCGGGTGACTGTGTGGAGTTTGCACAATCTCGCTGTATCTGTGTGGGTTTCCTCCCACAATCCAAGGATGTGCAGGTTAGGTGGATTGCCATGCTAAATTGCCCATAGTGTCAAGGAGGGGGGCGGGAATGCAGGGATGGGGTGGGTTGCTCTTCAGACAATAGGGATGGACTCAGTGAGCTAAATGGCCTGCCCTCACACTGTAAGGATTCTATGAGAAAGAGGCTTTCTTTGAATTTGTCACTAAAGAATTCCTGGGTGGGTAAATAATATGGTATTGTTTTTCCAAACATTTGTATGTTTCTTCATCTGCTATTTGACCAGCTCACTGATAAAAATTGGGTCACATACAATCACTTGTTGCAAAGGAAATAATGCAAAATGTTTGACTGTCAGGAAGACAGTAGCCAGCATATGGTGTGATAATCTATACAAACAGTGTGAGTACTCACAGAAGCAGACTAAGGTTCAGTCTCATGGATAATTTGAGACCTTCAGCATTTAATCCAAGTGTCAATTCTTTATGGCTTGATATTAACTCCTCATAATAAGCAGGAGAGGCTAGTGGGGTGGCAAAGAGGTTAGTCAAATAATTACCTGTGGGGAACACAACCCCAGGATTCCAATCACATACCAACAACACATTGTGACATGTTGGGGGAGGCAATGACCTAATGGTATTATCACTGAACTGTTAATCCAGAGACTCAGATAATGTTAGGGGGGCCTGGTTCAAATCCAACCACAGCAGATGGTAGAATTTGAATTCAATATAAAAACTCCAGAATTAAGAGTCTAATGTTGGCCATGAATTGATTGTCAGGAAAAACCCCATCTGGGTCATCTTTGGGGACAGAAATTGCCATCGTTACCTGATCTGGCTGATGTATGACTCTAGACCCACAGCAATGTGATTGACTTTTAACTGCCCTCTGGGCAATTAACGGGCAATAAATGCTGGCCTAGCCAGTGACACCCTCATCCCATGAAAGGATTAAAAGAAAAATGTGCATTACCCAGCTTGGAGAGCTCAGAGACTTGATCAAAATAAAACAAAGAACTGCAGATGCTGAAGACCTGAAAGAAAAACTGAAATTTCTCCTTCTCTTTCCCTAACTTACTATCCCTTTGTCTTCTGAACTTGCTCTCTCTCTCTCTTCCCCCCCACCCCTCCACCTATCCATTCACTCTTTCTCCTTCCCACCCTCATCAGCATCTGTCCCACCTTTTCCGAGCTACTATCCGTTCTGAAGTAGGAGCACTGGAGCCAAAACATTGACTTTGCTTTCTCTCCACAGATGCTGCCAGACCTGCTGATTTTCTCCAGCAATTTCTGATTTTGTTTCGTGTGCTTAATTAACATTAGTAAGATCCCATGACTTAAGGACAGGAGTGGCGAAAAGAAGTTCTAAGTTTGATGGCACAGATTGGCAAACCACAATGCTAACATTGAGCAGATATCCAGTAATTTCTGCTTCCACCAAATTTTTTATGTATTCATCAGATATAATCAGTTACAAGTTCCTGTATGCTGTGGGTATGATACAAAGTGGGTGCATCACAAAGTAGACACAACTCAGTCCTGCAGTGAAAAAAGCCAATGCTCTGCTTCTGTGTATTCAATTAGGAGCCCATTTTGGTTTTTGTCTATTTCCCTGTGATTGTGAAAGGGAGGTACGTGCTACCATGTGCATGGGCAATGTACATTTTTCAGCATTTCTTGTGGGCTCAGAAGCAGGGGTTCCTTTCCAGTTCCTTAAGGCAGGCTCCAACCATCTATAGACCCAATTACCTGTCTCCCCACCATCAATGCCCACTCCGTCAGTGTTGTCTCCTCTAAATGACTGTCTTCACCACATACCGGATCACGGCCTCTATCCCTCTCCTCAATTGAAGCCTCTCACCCCTTTTCCTGGTTGCCAACCTCTCTCCTCCCTTCCAGTATGGCCTCTCCCCAAAAATCTTCACAATACCTCTCTTCAGCTCTCCTAAAGATCATGCCCTTTCTCCTCCTAATCATAACCAATTGATACCTGCCCATTTCCTGGAACTATGCTTAAGGTACCCTAGTGGGTTCTTGCTGCAGTTGTTGCCCATTCCACTCCAATCAAACTCTCCGGCTGGCTGCATAGAAGATGGGAAACAAAAATTTAAGAAAAATTCATGATGTCCTGCTTTTGAACCTAAGACAAAGGAGGAAAATAACACCCTGCATTTAGTAGATGGCCGCAGAAATGCTAATCTGGTCTCTGAACTATTAAAGCCACGTCCTTATTAAGGAAATTAGGGTTTTGGTGTCATTTCGAACAGGACACTCTCCCAGCAGCATGGCGTGGGCTGGAAATCCTGGAGCGGGATCCTCGCCTGGAGGCATGGCGTGGGCTGGAAAGCCCGGAGTGGGACTCAGGTGGTGGTATACTGTAGCAGCGGAGAAGGAAAAGTTGGACTCTCTTTAAGTTAGCCTTTTTATTTTATTCTGTGAATGGCGTTTATGTACGAGTGACGGTACACACTTTCACTGTTTATTTTATATTGAGTGCACATGACAATAAAAGATATTCATTCATTTGATTTTTGCAAAATGACTAAGAATCAGATTTTAAACATTAAGAAAACAAAAACCATTGTTTTCAATTTCTGTTCTAAATTCATTCCCAGCTACCAACACCAACCCTCTCCCTGACAACAGCCAAATATGAAGGCAATTTGTTCACAACCTTGATATCACAATTAGCCCTGAGATGAGTTCCCAATCTCATATCTGTGCCATGTGATGAAAGTTCAAAATTATTTGGGTAATTCAATTCTAAAGTGAAGTAAAATAGATTTTCATTTTTCAGTTCTGGGAAAATAGGACTTGTTTATTTTAGAAAACTAGAAAGTCATTTTGAGCAGTGAGTTGAAAACAAAATTCACAAAGTCATGTGTTTTCAGTTGACTGACCAACAAGACTCCTGGGGAGATGAATGTAAAGGTCTTTGTTAACTTGTCTTTTGTGATCCAGTAGAAACAGGTCCACATAGAGAGAAGAGGCCTTTAACAGCACTAACCTTTTAATAGCAGTCTCCAAGCAGTTAGGGCAGGGAAGAAATCCGGAGAATTGTAGGAGTCATAGAGTCACAGATTCAAACAGCGTGGAAACAGACTCTTCAGTCCAACTAGTCCACGCTGACCACGTTCACAAACAATACTAGTTCCACCTGCCTGCATTTGTCCCGTATTGCTCCAAACCTTTACTGTTCACAGACTTATCCAAATATCTTTTGAATGTTGTAACTGTACCTGCATCCATCATTCCTCTGGCAGTTCATTCCACTCAGCACTCTCTGTGTAAAAAAGATGCCCCTCATGTCCTTTTTAAAACTTTCTCCTCTCACCTTAAAAATTTGCGCCTGGTTTTGAACTCCCCCACCCTAGGGAAAAGACTTGCTATTCACCTTATCTATGCCCCTCATGATTTTATAAACCTCTATAAAGGTCCACCTCTTGATCTCCTACACTCTAGTGAAAAACATCCCAGCCTATTTTTATATCTCAAACCCTCCTTTCCCGGCAACATCCTGGTAAATATTTTCTGAAACAGCTCCAGTTTAATAATATACTTCCCATAGCAGGATGACCAGATCTGCAAACAGTATTCCAGAAGAGGTCTCACCAATGACCTGTACAACCTCAACATGACGTCCCATCTCCTATAAGCAAAGGTATGAGCAATGAAAGTAGGCATGCTAAACGCCTTCTTAACCACCCTGAATCAGTGAAGAAGAAAGCTTCAGATCTGCAAGCTGTTGAATTGTTAGCAGTGGAGAGATCCTACAAGGTTGTTGAAGATGTGAGTTTATTCATATGTGAGGTGATTCATCACTGAAGTTTGAATGTTAGTGAAGGAGTTGCTGAGGTAAAAGGGTTGAATCTGTCTTTCTAATGCTTGTAGTGATGTAGTTCCAATTGTTTTCATAAAGTGTAATAAACCTTTATGCTCTTCTGTTAAAAGTGCATTCACAGCCTCTTGTGACTGTGTTCAGTGACTGACATCCACAGTAAACAAAAAAAGTTTATGATCTATCAAGCCCGGTTCACTTTAGGAACTGACTTGTCCACTATTACCATCAGCTTCAATCATAAAAATTAAGAGCACTTATTTCCATAACATTATCCAAGTTCACTCCTGTCTCAGGTTTACTCTCACAGTCCAAAGCTTTGGATTGGCCATGCTGAAATTGTCTGTAGTGTTCAGGGATGTGAAGGCTAGGTAATTAACCAGGGTGGATGCCGGGAAATGGTAGGGCGCTGAGTCTGGGTGGGATGCTCTTTGGAGGGTCAGTGTGAACTCAATGGGCTGAATGGACTCCTTCCACACTAGAGGTTCTGTGGTTAATTGGCAGCTCACTTAGGGCTGCCTGTGGGAATCTCACTGTCCCATTTGCTAAAAGCATAGTAGATGTGTTGAGACGATTTTGCCAGACCTCTCTCCTGATTCTCGCCTTGTCTTCGCCCACTTTCCTCAGAACCCTATACGTTTCCGCCCTTTGGTTTGTAATGCTCTTTGGAAGTGTATTGGGATGTTTCCATTAGGCACTATATAACTAATCATTGTTATTTCTGTACCAAGTGCTTTGCAAATACCTGGGCCACTTAAGAAAGGAGTTTAGGGAAAGAGGGGCATGCGCCTATAATTGAGTCCACTCAGATTTTTCCATTAATTACTCATTGTTAGGGAGATGGAGTGGGAACATGGATGCCTTGTATTCATTGCCCGGGAGATTCATCATACTAAGTGCAGAAAGACGACAATTTTACCATAAGTATTTAAGCAGTTAAAAAAAACTAACACTAAAGAGCTAAAAATCCACAACAAATAAAAATATTTAGAAGGCAAATTTAGCTGCAGTCCTGAGGTAAACAGGGTTTCATATATCTACCTCACAACTCACCATTTATGATAAAACATTTTGAGTTGAGTCAGTCCCTGTGAATCTCACACATTGATGAAAGATGAATCCTGAATTAATGGGGCTTCTGTAAACTGGTAATGCTCATGTGCTGATGTAATGTCACGAGAACTAGCCATGCAGTAAGACTCTGTAAAACTCATCCAAAATCTAAAGGATCTTCTGAAATTAATGAAATTTGGCTCCTTTGGTCAATGTTGGGTTGTGTTAATTATGGATGCAATTTCTACCAATTCAGTGGTAGAATGGCAATGGAAATGAACAATAGAGATAAGGCATTTTTCTTCTGAGCTCACAAAAAGAATATTTTCAATCATTCAAACTTGGCTTGAATGACACTGTTCGGTCATTTCCAAACATATGTGACTCAATCCTTGGCTTCAAATTAAGCTGCCATGAAATCATATGAGGACACTGACCCAAAATAAACCTGAAGGAGCCATTTGATGTTGTTTAGTTTCACTTTGTAACTGAAACTTTGGAATATCAGGTTTTGTTTAACAGAAAAATTAATGGCTTCTTCTCATGGAGCCTGAATTTTGCAAAGAATTGATCCTGAGATCTAATTGATTCCAATGTTTTATGAGCAACTGTGTTGGTTAAGTTTTAGTGGGGGAGGCTGCAGATGGACTTGCTGGTTAACCTTGAGCAGCTGCAGGTGAGAGCCCAGGTCGATGCTAGGACAACTTATCATGGGTGGCAGTACTCTGAGTTGGTTGGTTAAAGTGCAACAGCAGAGACAAGGTTGTATGGCAGTGGTAGGGGTATCATCGCTGCCATTCTGAGATTGGGCCAGCAGGACTCATGCTCCTCAAAGCTGCTGCCGCTCTCAGAGGAGCAGCAGTTCACCAAACCTTACATGAGATGTAAGTGACAGCCCTTGACATCAAGGCTGCATTCAGCTGAGTGTGTTATCAAGGAGCTCTAGCAAGACTGGGATCAATGGGTATCAGGGGGCAAACTCTCCACTGGTTGGAATCATACCTGACACATAGGAAGATGGTCGTGATTGCTAGAGGTCAGTCATCTCAGCTCCAAGACATCTCTGCAGGAGCTTCTAGCTGCTTCATCAATACCTTCCCTCCATCATAAGGTCAGAAGTGGGGATGTTTGCCGATGATTGTACAAAGTTCAGCACTATTCGCGACTCCTCATATACTGAAGCAGTCCATGTTCAAATGCAACAAGATGTGGACAATATCCAGGCTTGGGCTGAAAAGTGGCAAGTGACATTAACACCACACAAATGCCAGGCTATGACCATCATCAATGAGACAATTTAACCACCAACCCTTCACATTCAATGGTGTTACCATCACTGAAGCCCCCACGATCAACATCCTCAGGGTTTCCATTGACCAGAAACTCAACTGGACTCACCACATAAACACCGCGGCTATGAGAGCAGTTCAGAGTCTGGGAACACATGCAGAAGGTAACTCACCTCCTGATTCCACAAAATCTGTCTACCATCTATAAGGCACAAGTCAGGAGTGTGATGGAATACTTCCCATTTGCCTGGATGAATACAGCTCCAACAAAACTCAAGAAACGTGAGACCATCCAGGACAAAGCAGCCAGCTTAACTGACACCACATCTAAAAGCATCCACTTTCTCCACCACCGAAGCTCAGTAGCAGCAGTGTGTTCTATCTGCAAGATGTACTGTAAATATTCACAAAAGATCCTCAAACAGCACCTTTCAAGCGCATAACCACTTCCATCTAGAAGGGCAAGGGCAGCAGACGAATTGAACTCCACCGCCTCCAAGCAACTTCCCCTCAAGTCCACTCATTGAGTCATAAAGTCATACAGCACAAAAACAGACCCTTTATCCAACCAGTTCATGCTGAATATAATCCCAAAATGTGGCCTACTCTAAATTGGAGAAACCAAATGCAGACTGGGTGATCGCTTTGCAGAAGAGCTCTGGTCTGTGTGCAAGGATCACGCCGACCTTCCCATAGCCAGTCATTTTAACACAGCGGCCTGCTCGCTTGCCCACTTATCTGTCCTCGGCATGCTGCAGTGTTCCAGTGAATCACAGCGCAAACTGGAAAAACAACATCTCATCTTCAGACTCGGCACTTTACAGCCTTCTGGAATTAATACTGAGTTCAACAGCTTCAAATTATGAACCAATGCCCATTCCTTTCCTTTCTTTTAGCTTTACTTGTTACATTTTCTGTCACCATGTGCTCTCTCACCTCCCACCACCCCAATGGGACTGTCTTTTCCAGTCTGGCAGTTAGACACACCATTGTTCTGCCACTCTCACAATCTGATCACTTAATTTGAACTATCAACATCTTTTCTCCCCCAGAACTCTACACCTCACAACCTTTTCCCCCACCAACTACAGCATAAATGCTACCCTCTTCGCAATTCACTTCAAGCTTGCTTTCTCTCCATGGATGCTGCCTGACCCACTGTGATCTCTGGTATTTGCTGTTATCAGTACAGATTCCAGCACTGGCAGTAATTTGCTCCTATAATCCCAAACTAAGATAGCCCAACCTGCCTGCTCCTAGCCCTTATCCCTCCAAACCTTTCCTATTCATGTACTTATCCAAATGTCTTTTAAACATTGTAATTTTGCCTACTTCCATCGCTTCCTCAGGAAGTTCATTCCACACACGAATCATCCGCTGTGCAAAAAATTGTCCCTTATGTCTGAGTCAAAATCCGGGAATTTCCTCCCTAAGGGCATTGTGGGTTAACCTACAGTGTGAGGACTGCAACGGTTCAAGAAGGTAGCTCACCACCATTTCCTCAAGGGCAACTAGGGATTGACAATAAATGTCCCACAAGTGAATAATAGAAAAACTTAGCAGTCTCTAGCAAGAGACATTGCTGGGATACAGTGAGTGAGAGAGACCCTGCAAGGCTCTTTCAGCACAGGTACCTATTCACAGGATGGCAGCAGTCTGAGCCTGTATGGCAATAAGCTAAGATCTCGTGACCTCTATCTGAGCTTCCACTGCAGCATTGAGATATTGAAGAGTTTGTTCTGCAGTGGAAACTGAGACCTGTTGTCAGTTTCTGAATCACGGTTGGGTTTGAAAGTGCTCTCACGTAATTGATAAGCATGTCCACATTGGAAACGATGAATTCCAATCCCTGCACAAAATTGGAGTTGGACTCCTCGAAGCTCCTTAACCAGTGATGACAGACACTGTGACAGGCCTGCCAATGCATCAAGTATCTCTGTGTGATGTCTATCAGCCTTTTTCTACAGTTGCTTTATCAGTTTGCAGCAAAGTTGGTCTGTAACCTAACCCACCATTGAGCTCACAGACTCCCTTTCCTCTACCGCTTCCCTATCTGCATAATGCCAGTACTGTGACTCCTGTGACCACCAGATGCTGCTCCCATCCCAATGCTACACTCCAGGTTATGCACACTACAAGTGTCAGATCAACTGACAGTGTTCTTCCTCCTCACATTGTCCTCCAAACAGGCCATGCAGCAGTTCCCCTTAATTATCTGGAAGCATAAAATCTATAGGAGTAGGGTCGGGGAGAGGGAAGGTGAATTGCTGAGCGAAGCTTGGTTGTACTATCTGCAGCTTACACATCATTACTAAGTGCAGGATGTGGATGAATTTGAATATGAAAAGGTGTAAAGGCAGGTACCTATTGCACTGACTTCAGTGGTCATGATTGCTCCAATAACTCCCAGAACCATCTCCTTGTTGGGGGTCATTACACGCAATAATGCCTGACCCCTGCTAGTGAGCTGCTGCTACTATCTGTTTGCATTACCTTAGATTAAGAATAGGCCTCTCAGTCCCTCGAGCCTTCTATAATCAATTTGGATAATTGCACATGACCATCCCCGGAACCCAATTTGGGGCTATTCAACTCAGCCCCAATGCTCTTTCTTGTGTGGTAAGACTACCTTGTACATGTTGTTTTCTTATGAAGGTATTGAGACTGGTAACACTATGTGAAGCTTTCAGATGAAAGGTTGTACAAATATTAGATTCTCTATAAATCCTCCTGTCTTTAATCTGCAGATGCTTCTAAATCATGTGACCTACCCCAGAAATAGATTGATTTAGTAAACAGGATGAATGCTAAGCTGCTTAAGCCATCTGTGCCCTTGCCCCATCAGCACAATACAGACTCAGCCCCCACCTTCGAAATGTTTGAGCTATGTGTAAACCATGCTCACGAAAGGTCTACGTTTAATGGAGGGTTAGTAACATTCAGGAAATCAGCACTGTTTTAATCTGGATCTTACATTGATACAAAATATCTATATTCTTCCTGTAAACAATAATGTTGTGGGTTCTGCAATAACAACACCACCAGTTGGCACCGATGGTTCACAAACAAGCTTTTAACTGTTCTGCAATATAAACAGCAGTGTAGTCAAATGTTTTCATATATTATGATTGAACATTAAGGACTTTTCCCCAACATAGGAACATGGAAAAATTTACTGGAAAGAAGGCCACTTGGCCTATTGTGTCCACACAGCCATAAAAGAGTTATCCAACCAAATCCTGCCTCCAGCTCTTTGACCCACAGTCCTGTAGGTTATGTCATCTCAAGCACAGATATGATTAATTTTTAAAGTCAATGATGGTTTTAGCCTCAACAACCCCCTCAGGCAGTGAGACCCAGACTACACCATCCTGTGGGTGAAAAATAAACCTCTCAACTCACCTCTAATATTCCTACTAATTACTTTAAATCTATGTTCCCCATTTATCGACCTCATTGTTAACAGAAAGAGTACCATCTAGGGCCTCATCATTCTACATCCTGGATTAAATCTCCACAACTTCTTTGATTGCAAAGGAAACAAATTCAGTCACTTCAATGTTCTAACACGGCTCAAGTTCTTCAGCCTTGGCAGTATCCCTGTGAATCCCTTCTGCATCCTTTCTAATATGATCACATTCTTCCTGTAACACGGCAAACAAAACTATACCTTTCACTCTGGCTGTGGTCTAACTAGTGTTTTTTTTAAAACAATTCTACCATAACCTCCCTGCTCTTATACTCCAGGCCTTAATCAATAAAGAAAAGTATCTTGTATGTCTTCTTGACCACTTTACCTATATGTCCTGTTACTTCCAGAAATCTCTAGATATCCATTCCAATTTCTCTTTGTTCTTCTACACATTTTCATATCCTATTATTCACTGAATATTCCCTTGCTTTGTGAGCCATACCCAAATATATTTGCTTATCATTGGATGTGGATGTCACTGGTAAAGCCAGCATTTCTTCATCCCAAATTGCCCTTGAACTAAGTGACTTGCCAACCATTTCAGAGGGCAATTAAAAGCCAACCATATTGGGTCTGAAAGTCACATGTAGTCCAGCTAAAGTTAGGATGACAGATTTCCTTTCCTAAAGGACATTAGTGAGCCAGTTTAATTTTCATAACAATTGACAGCATGTTCATGGCACTACTACTGAAACTGGCTTTATATTCAGGAAATATTAATTGAATTTAAATTCCACTAGCTGCCATGATGGGATTTAAGCCCATGGCCTCAGAGCATCAGTTTAGGCCTCTGAGTTACCGGTCCAGTGACTTTAACCACTACATTATTGCCACTAATTTGCTCATCACCAAGATAAGCCAGTGCTGTGTAAGTACTCAGACTCACCTTTCTCCTTTTTTAAAGCACTGTGTAATGCTGGTTGACCTTGTATCAGCATTTCCCCTCATTTTCCTGAACTGATACATATTTACTTTAGCTCAATGCAGATGTGTCAATACTCTAAATCTTCAATTTAGATAACCTCTTCATTGAATGCTGGCAGGATGCTTACAATTAGCTGAAGGTCTACTCAGGTCAAATCTGATGCATGAGTGGGAGCTGAATGATGGTTTCATAATCAACAGCAGCAAATTTCTGATTTTCCCAACTGATAGCAGTCTTTAACTTGGTTCTTTTCTTGTTTGTGGCAGTGACAAAGATCAGATAAGTAGGTTTGAATACAAAGTTTTCTTATTGACATACATTAAAGGTATGAACTTTAAAAACAGCTAGCTGAAGCATGCACAACATGCAAATATCCTCAGATAATGAAGTAGCCTATGCCCAAATGCAGCAAGACCTGGACACCAATCAGTCTTAGGTTAACAAGTAGTGACTAACACTCATGCTACAACAAGTGTCAACCAATGACCGTCTCTGAGACAGGGTTGGACCATTCGGCCTTGAAGTTCAACAGCCTTACCATTCCTGAATGCCCCACTGACAATATCCTGAGGTTATCAATGACCAGAACCTGAACTAGGCTAGCTAAATAAATACTGTGGCTAGAAGATCAAATTAGAGTTTAAGAAAGGAAGTCTCTTTTTATTTGTAAAGACAGCGTAGAGGCAAGAGGGTAGCAGGTCAGGTTTTCCAGGTTACATTCTTCCCAGAACTTGCAGGTTCCAACATCCAGGTCTTATATTTATCAAGAATATGGACATCATTTCACTCTCTGCAACCAAGGAGTGTCACTCAAATACTGCTCATCATCCCATTTCCCCCTAGAGGTGTTGGAGTCCAGCCAAAAGGCAGTCTCATGCTCAGAAGACATATCCCCACATGTCCTTCTGCAGGTCATCTGGGATCTAAGGAATGGGATCTAAGGGATGGGAATATGAGGACATCCAAAGTGACCAAAGCAGTCTCGACAGAAGTGGCCACATGGATCAGTGCCCATGAAGAGAAGCTGGTTCCAGTGCCATATAAGGTTGAATGATCTGCCAGGATGTATATCAGTCTCCTTCACGCTCCTATACGTGGGAGTTAGCATTGTAAGTTTGCCACTGCACAGGACTGCCACACACAAGACTGGGCACCAATTAGATACTGTTAGATGCCTCATACGCAATCAATGTTTGTCATTTCATTACAACTATCAATGCCTCACTGCTAGCACTATAGTTCTTAGTAGCTCTACATATCTGCTAAGGTTCATATTTAAAACATAAAAGGAGATACAACAATCATCACTAGCTACTGAGCTTTCATTCACGACTACCAGATTGTACAAAATAAAAACCAAAAGAACTGCGGATGCTATAAATTAGGAACAAAAACAGAAGTTGCTGGAAAAGCTCTGAATTCTGAGGAAGGGTCACCAGACCAGAAACGTTAACTCTGATTTTTTTTCTTCACAGATGCTGCCAGACCTGCTGAGCTTTTCCGGCAACTTCTGTTTTTGTAGCAGAATGTACACATCTGATAGCTTTTCATTGAAGACTTTGCATGGGACAAGGTCACAAACACAAAATATGTCTTCAGGATAAACACCTCACTAGAATATCAGGCGCTCACATTATATGAAGCTTTATTGATATCAATCAGCTCTAGCTCTTTATTGATGCTGAACCACCTTTCAATCAGAGCCCCTTAACACCTAATAACACCTAGTTTTTTCACACCATATTATGGTTAGAAGTAACACACATGCACAATCACAGCTCGGTGGATTCAAATCTATATTTGTACCTATCAATCCAGGCATAGCACCCATGTGCCAAAGTTAATCCTTCTTAACACTGCTCTGCTGGTGCAGGAGTATGTGCCAATGCGCACAGACAGGGGAAGATGCCTGACATAAAGTGCCTCATCCTCTTTAAGGAGTAGGCCACTGAACTGGCAAGATAGTAAGGGCAACTTGCCTGTGCTGAATTGAAGATTTAATACCTGAAGCTATCTAGTGAAAAAGATTCCAAACTGATACTCCCAGCTGCTCATTGAGCACCAATATCTTAGTGGAACCTTTGATAAGGGTCGTGATCTGTGACACTAACAAATCTTTATGTTTTTCTCTGCAGCCTCTGGATCCCACTCTCAAGGCAGGACAAAGACAACAAGAAGAGCTGGAGCCCAGGTCCATCTAACAGCTCCACAGCACACTTCTGAGGAAGAACGATCTGGACGCTCAGAAGAAGAACAGTCAAGACTTTCTCCCGACTGTCCACCAGTGCAGAGGCATTCACCTCGGTGGGTAATGGATGTTGAGTGGGCTCGGCGTCACATTCCTGTGAGCACAGCACTGACACAAACCCACGGCTAGAGGAGGAAGGGAAGCCCATGGTCCTTGCCACTGGGAGAAGTGCTGGAAAACAGGGCAGTGTGAAGCCCAGCAAAAATGGAACCTCTAAACTCAATCAATAATGAACTGATGGAGATGCAGGGACAAGAAGGAAAACATCTGACAGAAGTGTTTAATCATGTTCAGTTCATAGAATCCCTACAGTGTGGAAACAGGCCCTTCAGCCCAACAAGTGCACACCAACCCTCAAAGCATCCACCCAGACCCATCCCCCTATAAACCCACCTAATCTACACATCCCTGAACACTATGGGCAATTTAGCATGGCCAATTCACCTCGCTGGCACATTTTTTGGACTGTGGGAGGAAACCGGAGCACCCAGAGGAAACCCATGCAGACACGGGGAGAATCTGCAAACTCCACACAGACAGTCGCCCGAGGATGGAATCAAACCCAGGTCTCTGGTGCTGTGAGACAGCAGTTCTAACCACTGAGCCACTGTGCCACCCTTTGCAGCCTGGGCAAAGGGCAGAGGCATTGCAGAGGAACATCTAAGTTCAGACAGATAGCATGGCTCTGGCATATGAGTCCACATCTAGTGGTTGCATAGTGGTTGGTAGCTAGACAGATGCAGCAAAACAGTCATTACCTGCCAGATGTGCACGGGCACCTTCATTCCCTCACTCAAGCCACAAATGGTTACACGCACTGTCTCAGCAAGTTGGGGCTGAGGGAGCATGAGCTCTGAAATACAAACACCTCCAGAAGGTAAGGCCAAGGAGATTGCACCTATCCCTATGCGGGACATCCCCAACAGTTCAAAGCTGTCTAGGCCCAGCCCAACAGTAGGAAAGCCACTAAAGTCATCAGAGACAAGGTGACAATGCAGTCAGCAAGTTTCCTGAAGCTCAACTGTGGTTATCAAGGTGGCACCAAAATGAATTGGTAGGAAAGAAAGACAACACAACAAAGTCACTTTGGGTGTACAGATGTCATCTTCTGTACAGCACTACGCTTGAAACAAATACTGCATTTTGTATTGAATTCCTTTGGTCGACTTCAATCTGTTCACACTTCTGACAGTTCATGTTTACCTGGGGGTGGGTGGGGATGATTATCCGAGATGGTCACAAGCACATCGGTGTAAAGAATGCTGAGGCTCTCATTCACTGATGTCCTCTGGGAGGAACGTAATCTCCAGAAAGCAGGAACTTAAGCTGGATGTTTCTGTTTCAGCACTCAATCAGCACCTCTAATTCATTCGTAGATGGATGCCCCTTATGAAGAACATCAGAATCAGTCTGGCTACGGCCCCCATATAATCCTGTAGAACTCCATACTGATGGCAAGCAAACTGAACAGGAGGTCATTGGTGCAAAGGGAACAAATTCAATTACAATTAAAGGAACTTAATCTTTAACATTTCAGAAACAAAAACTCCTTTAAGGGCAGAAATGGTTCTATCCTATAACTGGCTAGGATTTCTGAGTGTCCACAAATATTCAAGCAAAGCCATTCAGTCTCAAATCCAGCCACGATTGGGTTTTCTCAGGCCTGTCAGCCTCGTCTCATGACTGCCCTGGTTTCCTCAGAATCCTCATTATCAGCAAAGGCGCCCTCAACATCTCCATCAGACTCCTCTTCTTCCTTATCTGAGGAGATAGGCAGCTGGTCTTCGAAGTTCTGACCTCAGCAAGGTAGCTTAGGGCTCAGCAAACAATCATTCTCCTGGTGATCCCATCTAGTGACTCCGGGACTGCTCCTCCTGAAACAACGGAAATGCACGGTCAGAAGATGAATTGTCTAGTTGGTGATGACCCTAGTGGATGCCTGAGCAGTATTACTGTTTGAAATCAATCTGAGAGTCACATATTGGGGTCATTAACAATGCTTTCTGGGTCACCCATGATCCAGATCTTGTGATAATGTCGGGAGGCAAATATTCTGGGATTCGTGGGAGCTGTGTAAAATGTAAGCATTGTCACAGCTCCTGGATAGCAGGTGTATACTGCAGGAAGTGCTGTCTGTCGACACAAGTGAGGGACATTGAGGGGGTTGAAATCCCTTCCTGTTCAGGAATCTGGCCGTATCAGGTATTGGAGCTCTGAATGCTGCATGTGTGTAGTTGATTACCCTTTGTACCTAAGGAACCTACTCATGGCTGTAAACCGAACAGCTTGTGCGCCTTAGCTGTCAAGCCAGTGGTAAACTGGAAAAACTGTATAACCTGCTTATAAGAGACATCACTGAATTCCCAAACGCATTTGTGAGCTGTCAGTTGGGAGATTCCATACACATACACATCCCTAGCCGAGGTTTGAAAGGAGACAGTAGCGAGAATGTTCCGATCAGCTGTGATCTTCAGCAGCACTAACACAGCACTGCCTCCCAAGCCAGGCAACTGCACAGCAACCTGCAGAAGGAACAGGTAGAAGTGCTGGCTTCTCTCGTCAGGTAAAGATATCTTCAGCACTGGCTTTCACTCATCTGTAAACAGCTGGAATGTCCTCTGAACACCCTTCCTCAATAGACAGTTCAACAGTGCCAAGGAACCCTCTTTATGAACATTCATAGCTGCAGCTCCCTGACCCTCTTGTCTCTGATTCTTTTGCTATTGCTCTTCCCTTTTTCTCCTCCTTCTTCCTCTTCTCAGGCCCAGCAAAGCTAATACAAATGCAGAGTTAAGTTGATGAAACATGAGGCATGGAAGTCCTGAGCTATGAAGAAATAGCAGAAAGGAGATGGATGCTTTCCATTTGAGATATTGACATTGTCAACGTAACCTGTGGGCCCTAATCAGGCTGCTGATATGTTGAGTGATAGATTGCCCTTTCAACACCTCTCGATGGTGAGGTGCATCGTCCATGACCCATGACTGGTGTTTCTCTTCCTGATGTCGCCATGTGCAAGACATTTGCATCCTTTATTGACACCTTGTTTCCCTTTGTGTGACAACTAGCACAATGTGATTCTTGTTTCCCTGCATTATTTCCTATGATCCAGCCCTACAATTGTGAAATTTACAACAATATACAACTGCATAACCAGTTTTATTCCCTTGTCTTCAACTTTCATATTCAAGAGGCTGTGAATGGTCAAATGTGCAAGTCCCCCACACCACCCCCATCATAAGCACCATCAGTACTGCTGGTGAATCTTCGGTCTCTTGTCAAAAGTTAATCATAACAGGATATGGTTAGGAGGAGGCTATTTGCAGCTTCTGCAGCAAGTGCTTCCCTTCAGTTCAAAGGCCTTAACTGAGTGCTAACAAGCTTGATTTTTTTTTTAGTCTCTGTTTTGATTCCCTGATGTAGGTGTGTTTGTGTTGTGCAGGATTATGTGCAAAATCAGATCTGAGTCATTTCCTCTTAGAGTCTTTCTTTTGGAAGTTGGTGACGATGGTGGTAGATAGCTCTTTCATCACTATCCTCCCCCTTTGAAATACACTGCCCGATCTCATAACTGTTGACAATATTCTCCTTCTCTTCTGGAATCCTCTCTGCTCTTCTTCAATCTTCACCTATATCAATCAGCCTATCTCCCTGACTATTTCTACTCTTCCCCTCATCTCAATCCCATTGAGATGGCCATGCCCAGCAATTGGCTCTCATTATTCAGTTCCACTGGTCTTTCTCTCTCTAGAGCACACTGGAGCACACACCTAATCATGCTGCCCACCCTTTCTTGTCCCTGACCCGTTACTCTTCCCTCTGCATCCCAGATTACTCCTTGCATTCCTCAGGAATTTTCCAATACCCCTGACAACCACATTCTTAAACTTTCATTCCCACCTTCCAACTCTGGTTTCTGTTAATTTCCCATTTAAGTTGATTCTCCTTTGAATCATTGGGTGAGACCAGTTCTACATTTTAGTTTATTGACATTGACTCGTATGTTTCCTTCCTGAAGCTATTTAGAAATAAAAGATCCTTATTTCAACCAGTCAAATCAGTATACTATCAATTCATATAATCCTGTGTCTACATCCTGGCTGCTGAGGGATCAAGAACAGATACAGATTCTGGCATCGAGCTAGTTTTGCCTTATGCACTACTGCTTACAAGTATTGTGGATTTTTGCTGTAAAGATTTCAGATCACAAATTATCAAGTATTTGGGATTCAGGTTTGCTGAATCTGCATCAAAGTATGTACAGTTGCTTTTATTTTCAAAATGAAAATATCATTCATTATTTTTGGCTCATAAGGGAGAATTCCAATCGTCTTTGACATTTTCTGGGGATGGCTCCACGTTCTCCTGGAAAATAAATCTCATATGTCGAGCATTTGTATCTCCTGAAAGTAATTTCTAAAAGCCCTAGAGCCACAAATGGCACTGTCCTCTAATAGAAGTGATAAAATGGTGGATGTTCCTCCAGTGTATATTATGACAAGTCCAAACAACACATATGCAGATTGTCTTCTTGCGTCAATGTGCAAGGAGGAAAATTATGTGTCATACTGCCTGTATTCATGTCTGCTAGAGTGTTTTTTTGGGAAGTGAGGTGGAGCTATCTGTCATTAACTCTTGCCAATTTTCTAGTTTGTCGTGTATGTGTTTACCCACTGATCTAATGGAGAAAGCATTGGTCTGCTGGCACAGATGCCAATGATATGTTACAGGTCTGTACTCTGAGCGGGAGGTTGAGTGAGGTGAAACTTGGTGAAAAAGCAACTTGTAAATGTAGAGACTAATTTGTACTTTTTTCTCTCTCAAAAGGGTTCTGGGATTTGTCACCCCAGTACCAAGTAGTCATTAGGTCACTCTAAGGAAAAGTAATATTTTGGTTTCTGTCTTTCTCCAATAGACTGCTCCATGCTGGATAATATGGTTGACATTTAACTGCCTTCTGTGTTGGCCTAGCAAGCCACTCAGTTCAAGGATAATTGGGATAGAGTCATAGAGTCTATAGATTCAGATCCTTCGGTCCAAGCAGTCCACGCCGACTATGTTCCCAAACTAAACTAGTCCCAACTGCCTGTGCTTGGCTCATATCTGTCCAAACCTTTCCTATTCATTAACTTATCCAAATGTCTTTTCAACATTGTACCTGCATCCACCACTTTCTCCGGCAGTTCATTGCAAACACAAACACAAACTGTGTAAAAGAGTTGCTCCTCTTGTCTTTTTTAAATCTTTCTCCTCTCACCTTGAAAATATGCCCCTTAGTTTTGAATTTTCCCCACCCTAGGGAAAAGACCCTTGCTATTCATCTTATCTATGCCCCTCATGATTTTATAAACCTCTTTAAGGTCTCCCCTCAACCTCCAAATCTCCAGCCTTTCCAGTCTATTTTTATATCTCAAACCCTCCATCCTCAGTAACATGCTTGTAAATCTTTTCTGAACCCTCTCCAATTTAATAATATCCTTTCTATAGCAGCACAACCAGAACTGCACACAGTACTCCAGAAGAGGCTTCAGCAACATCCTGTACAACCTCAATATGGCATGCCAAGGGATGGGCAACAAATGTTGACCTAACCAATGAAGCCCCAGGTAAGATTAAAGAAATTAGTAAAGAAAACCTGAAAAACGTTGCCTCGTCTGGAAAATGTCATCTGATTCTCCACCAAGAAGATCATAAACACATGATGGGCTTCCATCCATGTGGAAGGGCATTAAGGTAAGATCAAAGAAGTACTGGAGGTCCAAAGTGGGATGCAGCTTGATGGACAAGGTGAGGCTTATGTTGATAAGTGGTAAGCAACATGTGCACCATGCACAAGCACCAGGGAATGACCATCTCCAAGAATAAAGAATCCAAACATCACCGCTCTACATTTAAGGGCAATATCATTGCTGAATTTCACTATCAACATCCTGGGAGTTATCATTCTCCAGACATTGAAGTGGTTCTGCCATACAAAGGCAGATCCTAGGCCACATTTCTGTGGTGGTTACAAAAGCACAGGTTGCCTATTTAAAACAGAGATGAGGTGAAATCTTTTCTCTGAGAGAGTTGTGAGTCTTTGGAACTCTTTTCCTAAAAACAAGGTGGAAGCACTGTCCTGGAATATTTTTAAAGCAGAGATAAATAGTTTCTTGTTAAACAAAGAGGTGAAAGGCTATCCAGGTAGGCAGGAGTGTCGATTTGAGGTTTCAATCAGATCAGCCATGATCATATTAAATGGCAGGAACACAAACAAAGTTGCTGGAAAAGCTCAGCGGGTCTGGCAGCATCTGTGAAGGAGAAAACAGAGTTAACGTTTCGGGTCCGGTGACCCTTCCTCAGAACTGATAGTGGCTGGGAAAACATCAGTTTATATTAAATGGCAGAGAAGGTTCAAAAGATTGAATGGCCTATTTATGTTCCTAATTGGTATGTTTGTATGGGTAACTCACCTCCTGACTCTTCAAAGCCTGTCCACCATCTACAAGACACAAGTCAGGAATGTGATGGAATATTCCCCACATGCCTGGATAAGAGCAGCTCCAACAACATTCAAGAAGATTGATACCATCCAGAATAAAACAGACAACTTGATTGGCATCACATCTAGCATCTTCAACATTCAGTTCCTCTACCACTGATAGTCTGTGGTGGCAATCTGTGATATCTGCAAGATACATTCCAAAAATTCAACCATGCTCTTAAGGAAGCAGATTTCGAAACCAGGACCATTACAATCTAGAAGGACAAGGGTAGTGATTCAGCATCAACTGAAGTTCCACTCCAAGCCACTCACCGGCCTGCCTTGAAATTATAAACCTTTCCTTCACCATCACTGGGATAAAATCCTGGAACTCTCTCCCTAATGACACTTCAGGGTGAACTTATACAATAGGGACTGCAGCAGTTCAAGTGATCAGCTCACCATCATTTTTGCCAGCAGATTTAGGGATGGGTAATAAATACTGGCCTAGCTAGTGATGCCCACATCCTGTGAATGAATAAAAAAGTTTCTTGGACATCCAAATCTTTTGAGCAAAATCCACAGACACTTTGTTTAAATTCATTTGCTAAGTCAAATGCTTTCGTCAGTTCAATTAATGCAATAAAAAGTTCTGGTGGTGTTCTCAACATTTTTCTTGGATTTGTTAACGAAGAAAGACCAAGTAAGAGTTTTTTTTCAAAAGCAGCACGGATCAGGATTTCCTTAGCCATGGGAAGCACACAGTACAGGACAATATGTGTCTGGATTTTCCCTGCTATGGACAAGAAGGAAGGACAATTTCCACAGCAATGATTTATGTTCCTTCTTGAATATTGGTAGAACTGTCACATTCTGAATTTGGAGGGGGAGAGCAGGAAGTTCCTCCTTCTGCCAAGTCTGCAGGATAAGCGAACAACGTCTTGAGAAAAATTGCTTAGTTAACCTGTTCAGGCTTGTTATAACACCTCTCTCAGATGGGATTTGAACCCAGACCTTCTGGATTTGAGATAACAACATTACCAATGGTACCACAAAGTGCAGTCTTAATATGTACAAACTTTCAACAGCTTTGAAGACCACTAGACTGCTGCTAGGGCTATTGGCTTTGTTTATTCTCATCCATTTGATTGATTATTGCAGCTTTCCCATCCCTGATGTTCAAATGTGAAGATGTTTTTTAAATTCCTGGAAGTAAATCTGCTAGAAACTAGTGTCATCTTTGCATTGCTCTGGGATATGAAACATATGGCACCATCAGTGATGGTTTGCCCATGGATTCCACTGCAGGACTGCCTGGAGAGAACTAGCTGTAGATTCAGTTCAGCAGCTGTTAAAAATGTTTTTTCTGTAATTGTTATCCCGTAGAGAAGAAACACCATCTATGAGCAAAGGGGATTTTGTCCATTTAACATAGAGACAAGTTGACGTCAAAAAAGGTTGGCATGTCATGAGAGTAGGCATACAGTTGGATCCCTCAGGGTCTCTTCCTACCACATGTCTTCTATGTTCCAGAGATAGTAGGAACTGCAGATGCTGGAGAATCCGAGACAACAAGGTG
>NC_063339.1:26632450-26634442 GCF_021869965.1 Rhincodon typus | reverse complement strand
TCCTATGATGCTGCTTGGCCTGCTGTGTTCATCCAGCCCTGCACCTTCTATGTTCCAGATTTGTTTTTGGGCATCAGCTTGGAGTTTTGGAATGCTACCTTCTTGACTTGAGACCTTGGGTTATTCTGCTAGACATTTTAAGGTTGCCCATATTTGTTCTCAGAGACCATATATTTCAGCACCTTTTTCATCAGGACCAGTCCTATGATGAAGATACTGAAACACAATGGCCTGATCAATGCTGTCTGGTAGTGCTGTGACTTTATTTGACCCCAGGCTTCTGGAATTGAGTTCTGTATGTGAGCATTTTGTAGACTGGCTGTGATTAGGCTGCTTAAGTGCAATGACATTAATCTTCCTCTTGAACTTGTAGATCTTGGTGCTAGATGGAAATCTATCATCCATTGAACAAGTCTGATCTATCCAGCACACATTAGTGCCCTGTATGGAATAAATGGTAGAGTCATCATCAAATGGTACAGAGATCTGAACCAGATCAATAACATAATCCAGGAGGTGACAGTGATTTGATTTAAGATATCCTCATGTGGTTTTGTATTAATCTTTCTGCAGAAAGATGGTACTTGTCAGAATAAGAGAATGCCTGGCATATTTTGTCAGCTGAAGGATGCCATTTGCATTAGTTTTCCTAATTTCTTTTTTCAAATGGTTTTCTACAGATATTAGAGACACTACCTATCCTGGCACTAAGGGGCCCCCAGAAAGATAATCTTTTCCTCCTTTAGGAATAGCAGTGAGAACATCACCAAATTCGGAATATTGAACTTCCTTAACACATGTACTGGACTCAAAGTTCAGGGCAAAAATACTGATGATGGTGGCAAATTGGCTACAGCTGGGTGACAGGTGAAGATTCAGTTCCCCTCCATTTATAAAATTGGGAAATGCAAGATCCTGTTCTGGGTGGGAACACCAGTTCTGTGAACATGAGAGCCTCTGTCAATTTTTCCATTCTGGTAGGAGGTGTATTCCTTTGTTTGTTCCGTTAGTTACTTCTCTAGGAAGGCACTGAGGTGGTAATGTCAGCTCGGTTTCTTGATTACTCACATGGTACAATTGCAGTTTGATTTTTCCAAGTGGTCATTTGAGATTATTCATGAGTGTTGTAACATTCCAAGATTCAAAATCTAAAGTTTTCTTTACTTGATCACAAAGATGGTGGTCCCACAAGAGTGTGCTTCTCCAGTCAGAAAAAAGTAGGACAGTCTATCTTAGGGTGTCTTTTCTAACCTCTTCCCAGTTGGGGTAGACAGACGGTGTCCAGAAACTGCTGCTCAGTCACAGATACTGAAGCCGAAAGACTTCTGTCCCAACGCCAGTGTCAAACAACCTTTGTGCATACGTCATCCTTATGCAGATTCTTTGATTTGATTGGATTTATTTATTGCCACATTTTGTTACATCATAGAGTTAAAAGTGTTCTATAGTGTCGCCAATCTCCAGCGCCATCTTAGAACATAGAAAAATAAACTAAAGCATAGAATCTAAAGACATAAAAAGATATAAAAAAAAGTGTTCAAATTTACAGTGCTTCTTGTTAAGTGCTTCACCATGGTCCATAGTCCATAGGCACAAGTCCCCTTCTCTGCGCTGCCACTGGAACAAAAATTGCCACTCTTTGGCACCATCTCACCATTATGAGGGCTCGTTTGTCCTTGCCAATGAAATGTCAATGTTATCACCAGCCCAAACTTGACTCCACCGCTGCCATGAGTCCACTTCAGGCCCACCTCATCGATGCATCTGTTGCCGATGCTGCCAGCTCTCATACTGGGCCCAAACTCATCTCCGCTGCAGTCTCTGTGAATCTGAGCCAGGAACCCAAACTCATCTCCGCCACAGCAGCCATGAGTTGATGCTAGGACCGCCTCATTGATCTTTAAGCCGCTGCAAACCCAAATTCGCCTTCGAAGCCACTACCACAAGTTCACTCTGGGCCTACTCGAGTTCACTCTGGGCCTACTCGAGTTC
>NC_063339.1:26630960-26632440 GCF_021869965.1 Rhincodon typus | reverse complement strand
GGGCCTACTCCAGTTCACTCTGGGCCTACTCGAGTTCACTCTGGGCCCACTTGAGTTCACTCTGGGCCTACTCGAGTTCACTCTGGGCCCACTCGAGTTCACTCTGGGCCCACTCTCTGGCCCAGACGCCATCGCCACAACCAAGCTCTTCAACAAGAGATAAGTAAAATGAACGAGAGAACAAGAAAAAAAAAGAAAAGAGAGAAAAAAACGGAAACGAAAAGAAAAACGGACGGAGCAGACAAGCCCCAGGCTGAGATGCCCTACTCCACCACCATCTTCTTGGAAGATTCTTGAATAGATACTGTCAGTTTCACAACCTCACCCCCGTCACAAATTCTCCCTCGCCACAAAACTAGACAGATGGACTCTGGTTGAAGTCTGCACGTGACTTCATTTAATGAGGGAATCTTGGGTCATTGTCATCATCCACACGATCTTGAATGGTCGGTCTCGGATTTCAGTGCCTCTGCTGCCAAACAAATGTCAGTATAAAGCTGCACATGGAGTACTCCTGTCCATGGGCATTTATATTTCCAAGGTTTACCTCCACAGGTTTAAAAATCATACATGACATGGTGTTAATACCAAGACTTGGACATTTCGAGCAATATTACAAATTTTTGCTTGTTTTCATTTTGAAACCTGCCATTGTTACACATGGGGGTAAAATTTGAGACTATTATTACCTGTGGACAGGAATACCCAATGTGTAGCTGTATACTGACATTCAAATATAATAGAATATCCTTTATTGTCACAGAATTACAGGAGTACAGTGAAAAGTTTTTATGATGGCTGCCTGTAATGGTGCCATTTTAGGTACAAGTACCTAGGTACAAAACTTGGATACCAAAGAGGAATAAAAGGAAAAATAGTTACATTACTTACAGTGTCTAAAAAATAAGTTAGAAGTAAGATAGTTATAACAATGTTAAAGGATTGACATTATAGTCCGGTAAAGAATTTCAGATCGATATTCCATTGCAACAGCTCAGTGAGCATGTGGTCTGACCACCCACGCCAAACCCAGGCCAACAACAGTCCCTCTCCGCTCCAAGCATCCAGTCCTCACTGCCAGGCACTCAGCTGCTCTTGGTCTTGCTTTTCCTCTCATGGATCTCCAGGACTTACTTCCCCTCACACTGCTCCCGGGCTTGTTCCCCTCACACCGCTCCGGGACATACTTCCCCTCACGCTCCAGGCCATACTTCCCTTCCCACTGCTCCAGGTCTTGTTTCCCCTCGTGCTGCTCCAGAGCTCATTCCCCTCACGCTGCTCCAGTGCTCATTGCCCTCGCGCTGCTCCAGTGCTCATTGCCCTCGCGCTGCTCCAGGGCTCATTCCCCTCACACTGCTCCAGTGCTCATTCCCCTCGCGTTGCTCCAGGGCTCATTACCCTCACGCTGCTCTAGTGCTCATTCCCTTCGCACTGCTCCAGTGCTCATTCCCCTCACGCTGCTCCAGGGCTCATTCCCCTC
>NC_063339.1:26610741-26630950 GCF_021869965.1 Rhincodon typus | reverse complement strand
CTCATTCCCCTCGCGCTGCTCCAGGGCTCATTCCCCTCACGCTGCTCTGGAACACACTTCCCCTCACGTCGCTCTGGGACACGCTTCCCCTGGCGCTGCTCCGGAAAATGCTTTCCCTCGCACTGCACCGAAACACGTTTCCCCTCGCGCTGCTCCAGAACACACTTGCCATCGCGCTGCTCCGGAACACACTTCGCCTCGTGCTGCTCCGGGACACACTGCCCCTCACGCTGCTCTAGAACACGCTTCCCCTTGCGCTGTTCTGGGACACACTTCCCCTCGCGCTGCTTTGGGACACGCTTCCCCTCGCGCTGCTCCAGAACACACTTCCCCTCGTGCTGCTCCAGAACACACTTCCCCTCACGCTGCACCAGAACACGCTTCCCCTCGCGCTGCTCCGGAACACGCTTCCCCTCGCACTGCTCCGGAACATACTTCCCCTCGCACTGCTCCAGAACACGCTTCCCCTCGCGCTGCTTCAGAACATGCTTTCCCTCGCGCTGCTCCAGAACACGCTTCCCCTCGCACTGCACCGGAACACGCTTCCCCTCGCGCTGCTTTGGGACACACTTCCCCTCGCACTGCTCTGGGACACGCTTCCCCTCGTGCTGCTCCGGAAAACGCTTCCCCTCGCGCTGCTCTGGGACACACTTCCCCTCGCGCTGCTCTGGGATACACTTCCCCTCGCGCTGCTCTGGGACACACCTCCCCTCATGCTGCACCGGAACATGCTTCCCCTCGTGCTGCTCCAGGAATATCTTTCCCTCGCGCTGCTTCCGGACTCGTTTCCCCTCGGGCTGCTCCGGGGCTCGCTTCTCCTTGCACTGCTCCAGGGCTTGTTCCCCTCACGTTGCGCCGGGATTAGCTTCCCCTTGTGCTGCTCCCGGACACACTTCCCCTCATGCTGCACCGGGACTTGTTTCCCCTTGTGCTGCTCCAGGGCTCATTCCTCTTGTACTGCTCTGGGAATAGCTTCTCCTTGTGCTGCTCCCGGACTCGTTTCCCCTCACACTGCTCCGGGAGTCGCTTCCCCTCGCACTGCTCCAGGACTTGTTCCCCTCACGCTGCTCCGGGAATAGCTTCCCCTTGTGCTGCTCCCGGACATACTTCCCCTCGCGCTGCTCTGGGGACTACTTCCCTGATCACTGCTCCAGCACTGCTAAAATGAGAGAGAAAAAAAGAAAAGAAAGAAACAGAATAGGCGGAGCAGAGGCGTTCCGGGTGAAGCATGCTGCTCTGCCGCCTTTGGGAAAGTTGGCTAGATGAGTTGCTGGTGGTAGAAAATAAAGACAACAGCATGGGTTCAATCCTTATGCTTGCTATGGTAATTCAGAGGCCTGCTTCCTCACCTGATTGAGGATTGGTTACCCTCAAGCTAAAAATAACCACATGTCTCAATCTAATGGATAGAACTATCTATGGCCCTTTGTGAACCATGGCTGTGTTCTATGCTAATAGTCCATCAGTATACGCCCACCTCCCATTCATACTGAAGAATCCACAACATTCAGCGACTTGCTTCAAACTGTGACTTTGCTTACATTCTATTTTTCATTTAATTTTATACAGTCCTGACAGAAACCAATGGCGGAAATTTCAGTCACTGGTTAGCTTAGAATGGATATCTTTTTGCAAGACAGTGTTGAGACCAACAGGTCTACCATCTCCATAAAGCTAACAGCCAACGAGAGCCTTTGTTATCATTCAGAAGACAAGGAAGGGTTTTCTAGTTAACTGCCCGACATGACAGAAGGCTGTTTAATTGACAGGGACCAGGCACCCCATGGCAGTCTGTACTGCCAGCACTCTAGGAAGACCCAGAGACCCTGTGTTGGTAGATACCAAAGACCATCTTGTGGAGAGATGTCACCTCCTGCTCCACTCCACCTCCCACCCACACTTATAGTGGGGGTTTACACAACTGTTCTCTTAAATTAAAGTTATAAAAAATAGTTGTTGAGAAGCTGCCTCCATTTTGAAGTACCCTTTCAGCCGTTTACCCTGCTGCAGCCAGCCATTCCTCTCAAGTTGGAAGGTCTCTGATTTTTCTGCCAGGTTTGAGAGCTCAACTCACAGCTCTGAAGTGGACAGCAAACCTTCCTTTTTCTTTATTCATTTGTGGGATATAGGCATTACTGGCTAGGTAGCATTTATTGTCCATCCCCAGTTGCCCTTGAGAAAGTGGTGGTGAGCTGCTTTCTTGAACCACTGCAGTCCACCTGCTGTGGGTTGAGCCACAATGCCATTAGGGAGGGAATTCCAGGATTTTGACCCAGTGAAAGTGAAAGAATGGTGATATATTTCCAAGTCAGGATGGTGAGTGACTTGGAGGGGAATTTGCAGGTGGTTCCCATGTAGCTGCTGCCCTTGTCCTTCTATATGGAAGTGGGCATGGTTTTGAAAGGTGCTATCTGAGGATCTTTGGTGAATTTCTGCACTGCATCTTGTAAATAGTACACACTGCTGCTGAATGTTGGCGTTGGAGACGGTGCATATTTGTCAATCAAGTGGGCTGCTTTGTCCTGGGTGGTCTCAAGTTTCTTGAGCATTGTTGGAGTTGCACTCATCCAGGCAAGTGGGGAGTATTCCATCACACTCCTAACTCGTGCCATGTAGATGGTGGACAGGCTTTGGGGAGTCAGGAGGTGAGTTATTTGCCACAACGTTCCCTGCCTCTGACCTGCGTTAGTTGCCACTGTGTTTAATTAGCCAGTCTAGTTGGGTTTCTGGTCAATGTTCACCCCCAGGATGTTGATCGTGGAGGATTCAGTGATGGTAACACCATTGAATGTCAAGGGGCAGTGGTTAGGTTGTTTCTTAATGGTGATGGGTATAGCCTGGCATTGGCATGGCGCAAATGTTATTTGCCACTTGTCAGCCGAATATTGTCCAGATCTTGTTGCACTTGAACATGGACTGCTTCAGTATCCGAATAGTCGTGAATGTTGCTGAACATTGTGCAACTATCGGCAACCTTCTTCAGCCACTTCTGACTTTACGATGGAGGGAAGGCCATTGATGAAGCAGCTGAAGATGGTTGGGCCTTGGACACTACCCTGAGGAACTCCTGCAGAGATGTCCTGGAGTTGAGATGACTGATCTCTAAGAAGCACGATCATCTTCTTATGTGATAGGCACAACTCCAACCAGAGGGGAATTTGCCCTCTGACACACATTGATTCCAGTTTTTCCAGCTTTTTCTCCATGACGATTAAACAGGTGACCCAGTTAAAATCATAAAGAGTCACTGCTTGTGCCTCCCAGTGGTGTTTTGGGGCCCAGTCCCAACTCCCGCTTTCCTTTCACAACGCAAAACTCAGTCCCAAACATTAGTTAACATTTTGGAAACAGAAATCAAGCGGAGAATGAATGTTTTGTGTGTTGACTTTCCCCTGAATATTCATGCAGAGTTTGAATGAACAAATATCCACTCTGCCTTGCTGTTATTGATTTTGGCAGCAATTCAAATGATGTCATTCTATGACTGCCGGTGGCAAGGGGCACTAATGGAAGGTAAGGCTGCAGCTTAAGTTTCTAACAGCAGCAATACTTCTAGCAACTTAAATCGAAATAATCAGGGAATAGGGGCAGCTCTGGCGTGTATTTGCACCAAAGCATTTGGAATGTTCTCATAAAAGCTGACAAAGTGAACCTCCCCCAATCACTATTCACAGGCAAAACTTTTAAATTCAATAGTGGACCATGTAAATCTAGTCACAGTTATCTGTTGCTCATCAGACTTCCCATTCCATGATTTCAACATAAGATAATATCCTAAGCCAGTTGTCTGGCTGCCAAACTGGAAGTAGCAACATCTGATTGTCCAGCGCACCCAACTGAAACACATGTTAAGCTCCTTGAACATGCTTGTCAAGTCTTTAAATATTATTTAAGACATCCATCAGAAATTGGACGTACTGAAGCCTAAACAATAGCACTGAGGCCCTCCGAAAGAAAATAAAAGAGTTTTTTTTTGAGGGCGTTGAAAACATGCTGGTTCTACAGCAGGTACTGCAAGCCACTGCCCTCATCCCATTCACTTCACCACACCAGGAACTACTTACCAGCTTGTTCAGCATTCATGCCAGCCAATTTGCAAAGGCCCATAGCCAGCAAACTGCATTTAGACACTGGCTTTATGAAAATGTGCTTCAAGGGATGTTTCAGAGGCTGCCGCAGACTTTCATTTGAGGCCAGCCCCTATTTCGAGCCAATTTCCACCGCAAAATCCATTTGTGGCCTTCTCTGCACTAGGGGTTTCTTTGCTTGCTTTTAGAAGAAGAAATCCTAATTACAAACAGGCTATTGCTGTGCTAGTACACAGCAGCTTTACAAAAGCTGGAATTTCATATTCAGTCAGCAGACTATTGGACAGGTTACAAATACTGACACCAACACAAGTGAGTTATAGTCAGTTCCTGAGTGGAAGCTGTTTGTTGCATCCTGCTGGAGGTCATTCTGTCTTTGCAATGTAATTTGCCAAGTTCAAATATGTAAAATAACCTATAAAAGCCACAGTCTTAGGAGCAATAGTTAGCCATATAGTCCTGCAAGCCCATTCAATAAGAACATGGCTGATATTTGACCTCCATTTAGTTTTCCCCTCAAATACTCATATCCCTTAATTAAACTGTATTGTGCAATGTTGGATTCAATCAACAGCCATCTGGGGTGCAGAAATCCAAAAGTTCACAAACCTTTGAGTGAGATATTTTCTCCTCATCTCAGTCAATATTAGTCAGCCCAAGGCCAATTTCTTAGGTTAGTACTTTTTGAGGATGGCCAGAGGAATCCTGGGATTCTGTGAGATTCAGGGAAAAGTCAGTGGAGTGAATAGGAAGCAAGGGAAAGAGGATGGCCCTCAGCCCAATGTTCAGTCTCTCTCTCTCTACAAATCCCAGGCTCCCAACATTAGTTTACCAGTT
Source organism: Rhincodon typus (assembly GCF_021869965.1). NCBI lineage: Eukaryota > Metazoa > Chordata > Chondrichthyes > Orectolobiformes > Rhincodontidae > Rhincodon > Rhincodon typus. The sequence continues at coordinate 26,626,025 of NC_063339.1, read as the reverse complement.
AGGTGGACTGAGATGGGAATAGTCCTTTAAGTGGTGATTAATTGATTATTGAAGGCCTGGATTGGCAGAGGGGTATATAGGTCAAACTTGGGCCATCCTGTCTGGAATTCAATTCGGATAGAGGCAAGAAGCAGGTTCTGGGATGTCACTATTCCATTGAACTTGCCTTTCAGCCTCCAGGGGTTTGCTGCCTCTAGGACCAGCAAATTCTTTCCATAACAATACTTTGATCACAGTCAGTAATTAAACACAAATTCTGTTCATGACAGTCACCTATGAATATTCTCATTTAATAATTCACTTCATTAAAAAGTATTTTTCATGTGAAATATCAGTATTCTGCAGAGAATCTCTTATTAGGCAATTACTAATTAACTCTGTCCCATTGCATAAGACAACATGAAAGATAACCTCTTCGCTGGTTGGATCCACAAAGCATTGTTCCCAGAAACTACTGAATGCCTTTCATGAATCATCTTCCAAGCCATGTGATAGTTTGATTTTTTTTTTATTCAGTCATAGGATGTGGGTGTTGTTGGCTCGACAGCATTTATCGTGTAATGACCATGTCTTTAATTTTCTATATTTTAATTGTGGACTGCAAAAGGAAAATAAGTGCTTTAAAGCCAAGGATTGCCGAAGAAAAAATTACTATATATTTTTGAAAACAGGTAGCCTAACGCTCACTCACGTTTACCCAGCTGCTGATTCAAGAAATAATACAGATGAGCTAGAGCCAAGAGCGTGTGCAAATGGAGATTCAACTAGCAAAAAATAGTTGATTGGTCTATGGACAAAGGCCTTCTGCCTATCATCAACTAAGTTATTTGTTCTCAGATAACTGAACAACTTAGGGCCATAAACAAGATAAGGCGAAGCCATTAGATCCCGCATGCTCAGGAGCTCTCCCTGTTCTCTGCACTGGAAGCCACTTTAAGCCGGAAAAAAAAGTTTATTTTCCCTTCAGCAGTGCTGTTTTGTATGATTTTTAATTGATAAGGCAGACTCTTTATGTGTGAACCAGTTACCCTGTGCCTTGTGCAAACCAGTGGAAGCACCTGGTGAAGGAAGACCAAGAAGCAGCTTTCTCATTGCCACAGGAATCATCTCAGCATAACTCAAATGCTTTCCTAATCTTTCCCTCCACCCATAACAGCCATGTATTTTTACATGTGTGCGTGTGTGTCTGTGTCTGTGCGTGCATAAGGGGCAAGTTTATAAGGAGTCAGAGTTTTCCAGCACACTACCTCAGAGAGGCATATCAATTGCCATCTCTAAAAGCCCAGATGCTTCATCAATGACCTTCCTTCCATTGTAAGATCAGAAGTGGGGACGCTCACTGATGATTGAACAATGTTTATCACCATTCACACCTTCTCAGATATTGTTAAAATAGACATGTTTTGTCAATGGCATGACCACTGTAGAATCCCAAACTTCCAACATTCTGAGGATTCCCATGGAGTGGAAAACTGAATAGAATTTGCCATATAAATATTATGGTTACAAGAACAGGTCAGAAACTAGGAATCCTACCGCGAGATACCTATCTCCTAACTCCCAAAGTGTATCCCTGGTTTACAAGGCACAAGTCAGGAATGTGATGGAATACTCCCCTCCTGCCTGAATGTCTGCAGCTCCAAAAACAGTTAAAAGGCTTGACAACATTAGGGTGGCACGGTGGCTCAGTGGTTAGCACTGCTGCCTCACAGCGCCAGGGACCCGGGTTCAATTCCACCCTCCGGCGACTGTCTGTGTGGAGTTTGCACATGCTCCCTGTGATTGCGTGGATTTGCTCTGGTTTCCTCCCACAGTCCGTAAGTTGTGCAGGCTAGGTGGATCGGCCGTGCTAAATTGCCCATATTGTTCAGGGATGTGTAGCTTAGGTGGGTTATAGGAGGATGGGTCTGCGTGGGATGCTCCAAGGGTCGGTGTGGACTTGTTGGGCTGAAGGGCCTGTTTCCACACTGTAGGGATTCTATTCTATGACCATCCAGATCAAACCAGCCTGCTTGATTTGTACTAAATCCACTCCCTCCACCAATGACACACATATGCAGCAATGTGTGCTGGCTACAAGATGGACTGCAAAAATTCACAAGGCTCCTTAAACAGTACCTGTCAAACCCACAACCACTGCCATCTGGAAGGAGAAGAGCAGCAGTTAGAAGGCAATAACATCATGTGCAAGTTTCCTTTCCTGACTTGGAAATATATCCACATTCCTTCAGTATCACTAGGTCAAAATCCTGGAATTCCCTCCCTAAGGGCATTTTGGTCTACCTACAAGGCATGAATTACAGTGGTTCAAGAAGGCAGCCAATTACCACCTTCTCAGGGGCAACTAGGCAATAAATCCTGGTCAAGCCAGCAAAGCTCACATTACATAGAAGAAGGGAAAAAAATGGATTGCAATACCAATTGGAAATAATACCACAGCACTAAGTAATATGAATTTCAAGAGAAACATGATTCCGACAGAATTCTTCTGAAATTACCTAATCATAAACATCAAAGCAAGATATCATTGCTTTGAGTTTATTGTAGAGCAACTAACAGCGGGGAGAAGTGGCGATGAAATTTATGGATAGATTGAATCGGTACTAATTAACAAAAGTGTTAAAATTGAAAGAATTATAACTAATTATTCAAAAACTGATAGGTTGCAAAACCAATTGTAATGAAAATGGAGTGAGGGTTTTTTGAGAAGTAGCCAGTATTGTATTCTCAGTTAGATACATTGCCAAGGAAGGGAAGAAGCATGACTTGACAGGGACTGCTTAAGAAGTAGAATTAGCCATTGAATAAATTTTGGGGAACTGTGAACACTCTATAACCAAAAATAGAGAAATTGAGGTGCGGGCAATTCACTAGAAAAATAAAAGCAAAATATAGCAAGTGTTACCCAGATTAAACAGTAGGAAAATTGGCAACCAGAGAACTGCAGGCTGTATTGAAGAAATAAACATAATTGGTACAAATGAAAAGTTTCTGCAAGGAAAAAAGGGAAGTATATTGAATGCTAGGGTCCTACGGATGAACGAGAAGAACAGTTTGTATTTTAAGGTAATAAATAAATTTGGAATTCAAAGTGAGTATAAATAAGATAAGATAAATATAGAAAAAGTAGGATGGCTGCAAAAGGGAATATATTTATTGAAAATAAATAAGTCACAGTTGCAATGTTTTTCATGACCACAGAGCATCCCAAAATACTTTGCAGCAAAATAGGTTGCTTTTTTAAATGCAGTCATTGCTGTAATGTGTCATCTGTTTTCAGCAATATTCTGTCTCAAACAGCAGGGAAATAGATGGCTTTAGGTGTTGGCTAAAGAGCATGGGGTAGGAATTTGTCTCAGATGATGGTGCTAAAACAGACAATATTGAATCAACTGCCAAAACCAGAAACTGCTGGAAAAACTCAGCAGGCCCTGCAGCATGCGTGGAGAGAAAGCAGAGTTAATGATGGTGCTAAAACAGACAATATTGAATCAGCTGCCAAAACCAGAAACCGCTGGAAAAACTCAGCAGGTCCTGCAGCATCTGTGGAGAGAAAGCAGAGTTAATGTGTCGGGTCTAGTGACCTTTCTTCCAAACTGATTGTAATTCAGAAAAGGTGGGCATATATGCTGGAGAAAGGGGTGAGGGGAGATGGGAGGAGTAAACGATTTGTGGGGATGGGGCCTAAAGAGACAGAGAGAAAAACAGTTGGACAGACAAACGAATGTCAAAAATCACACGACACCAGGTTATAGTCCAACAGGTTTATCTGAAGACCCAAGCTTTCGGAGTCTCACTCCTGCTTCAGGTATCAGCAGATGCACCGGTGCCTCCACATCAAGACAAATAAATGGGTAAAGGTCAGCCTGGGAGAATCAGTAGCTATAATGGGGGCTACTAGTAGGTGACAATGGGTAGCAGCCCATATGATAACAAGGCCTGGTGTGTTGAGGTTAGAATAAGGACATGGGAGAATGTGCTGAGGCCTAAAATTATAGAACTGGATATTGAGACCTGAAGGCTGCAGAGTTCCCAAGTGGAAAATGAGGTGTTATTGTTCCATCTTGCACTGAGCTTCACAGGACCACTGTAGCAAGCCTGAGGAGAAACAATTGTTCTCTCTCTCTGGGCTCTATCTCTGCCTATCATTTATTCCTCCTGCCCTCCTCCCACCCCATCCTCAGCATATAATACAAACCTTTCCCCAGCTATAATCAGTTCTGAAGAAGGGTCACTGGACTAGAGACATTAACTCTGTTTTCACTCCACAGGTGCTGCCTGACTGCTGAGTTTTTTCCAGTAATTTTTGTTTTTATTTCTGATTTCCAGCATTCATCGTTCTTTGTTTCTTTTTGCCCATTTATCCATTTGCATTAACTACAAAGCAACAGAATATCAGGCACTGCAAATGAGCAACCAAACCAATACCACTCATTTTGCACCATCGCCTGAGATTAATTTTACCTTTCTGACGTTTGTTCAGACATTGGGAGAACTTTGCTCCTTTGAAAAGCACTGGATCTTTTAAGTTGACCAGACAAAACACACATTTGACAGGGCATTGTATTGTCAGCCTGGATTATGTTCTCAGGTCTCTGTTGTGGGGCTTGAATCATCAGAGAGGCTAACACTTTTGTAGAGGAAGGGGAGTGCAGAATATTTCTCAACAAACCAGAGACTGATATCTAAAAGGATTTGGGTGTCCTGGTTCATAAGTCACTAAAAGCTGACATGCAGATACAGCTAGCATTAGGAAGGGAAATGGTATGCTGGCTTTTATCACTAGATGATTTGAATACAGGATTATAGATGTCTTGCTTCAATTGTATAGAACCTTGGTGAGACTGCACCTAGAGTATACCTAAGGAAAGATATATTTGCCATTGCAGGAGGACAATGCATGTTCAACAGAATAATTCATTCAATGGCAGGACTTCCTCTGAAGAGAGATTGAAGAGTCTGTGCCTGTATTTTCTGGAGTTTAGAGAATGAGGAGTGACCAACCAGGAATTTACAAAATTCTTAAAGGACTAAACAGGATGGATGCAAAAAGTATGTTTCCCCCAGTGAACCAACAAAGAAAGTCTCAGAATAATGGATAGGCTATTTGGGATGGAGGTGAAGAAACATTTCTTCACTTCACTTAGGAAATTGTCTACAATTGTCTACGATTTCCTAATTGAATGATTGTAGAAGTTAATTATTGTGTATATTCAAGACAGGGATCCATAGATTTCTAGATGCTAATGATATCAAAAGATATGGTGTAAAGACCATATCTTTCATTTCCTTTATTCTTGAAATGTCGACTAAAAAGAGGAAGATGCTGCTTTAAACCAAAGAGACTGGCAAAGAGGTAGCTGCAGCTTTAAAATCATATTTACTACAACATGTTGTGAGTCATATACCATATTACATTTTCCTAGAACATTAAGCAGAAGCAGAGACCATGAGATGGGAAAACCATTTGACAACACATTTTGATTGGCTGTTTGACTTGGTGACAATGGTTTGTGTGGGACCAGTTGGCAGCTAGAAAGCATCAAAATGTGTCCTGACCCAAAACATCAGCTTTCCTGCTCCTCTGATGCTGCCTGGCCTGCTGTGTTCCTCCAGCTCCACACTGTGTTATCTCTGACTCCAGCATCTGCAGTTCGTGCCATCTCAATGTCTCTTTGTATGTCTCTCTTTAGTTTAGATGTTGTAGAAAGTCACCAGTAACGGCTAACTGTCTTCCATTCACATTTCTCTGCAAATCCTCCTTTGAAGGATGTATAAAATGTCTTCAAACAGGAACAGTGTGTTAACAGGAAATAATTAAAAGAAACTAGAAGTTAAAAGAAACAACTCAGCAGCTCCTGTGGTGCAGACTGGTGCTATCTAACTGTGTTTCCCTGATTATTTTCTTTTTCAACCTCTAATATCCTTGTGTCTGTTTGTGAAAGGGCTAATTTAAAAAGGAATAGAATTTAATTTGTAGAGTTATAAGTTAGCAATTCATGTTTCCAAATTGCCATTGGTTAAAGACAATTTGCTCGTAATAAACAATTATTTTCTTGTTAACCACAGAAATCTGGTGAATATTCGTTTTAAAGTGAGTTTATCAGCCAGATAAATTGTGGACGTTGGATAGTTTGATTAAATCCTTTTACATTAGCAATGAGTCTGGGTATAGTGGGGCTTGATTTCCAATGCTCTACCCCAGGGAGTAGAGGTAGGAGACATTGGAGACAGGACAGGAAAATAACATTGATTCAGATGATCAGCCATGACCTACAATAGACTCCAGGGCCAGACTACACCTGCTCCTCTGTTTCTAACAGACATTATGAAAGAAAATTAGAAACAAAATAAGACAGTAACAAAGGTTTATATAGGCACTTTAATAACACAGTATGATAAAGGTATGGGAAGGATATGTGAAAAAGCTTACAGTGAACAGTGAGGTAATGACGAAAAAACTAGTTACTTTGGCTGAGTTTTCAGAGAGAGTGGATGATGAAATTCTAGAACCAGCAGGGATTGGTGTAAAATAGTAATTATATGTTACGGTTACAAAGAAGTTACTCAAGCATTAAGCATTCACAAGAAAGTTGATGGTTTACAGAGAGAAAAAGCAGGAGAGTGAAGTAGACTAGATGGCTCCTGCTAGGAAAACACCAACTCAATGAACTGTTTCAGTGCTACAGAATTATATGATTGTGAAGAGAAATGACAGATTATCATTACAAACAAAACAAAGGACAGAAAGTGACTAGACACTCTATTGAGCTGTCCTCCACTATTGACATATATGATAATCCCCTCAACTTCTTCACATCTTCAGTTATGTAGTCTCCTGAGAGAGGCAAGGGTAAAAAAAGGTGAAATAGACCATAGGTGAATCTCAGAAGAAGAAATTCTGAAAAATTCCTCTCCAGTTACCTCCAATGCAATCACATATTTTCCAGGAGGCAACAGTGTCTGAGAGATAACTCATCAATATCCACCTGAAACATACATCTAACTTACTTTGAAAGCCTTTAGTGAACCCGTACCCATCATCCGTGTTAGTAACCTACTTGTTAATGCCTTACTTTTCTGATTTCAGTTCCAATAAAGGTGCAACACTTGATACATTAACAAGCTTTGTCCCTTTTCAGGATTAATGGATTTGCTCTGAACCAGCATTCACATTTTTAAATTAGGATACAGTTTTAAATTGTCTGGGGTTATGAGTGATTAATGTAGATGTTGTGACAGCATATTCTGATTCAATTTCACAATTAGAGAATGTTCCTGCAGTCACTCACTTATTACATGTGCTATTTTGGATGCTAAGTGATACCCCAAAAAGTGAAGAAACTCTTAGGGCCAATGTAAAAGTGATGTCAGTAGAGGCTCACAATCTCAATTGTTGCATGGATCATGCAAATTGTGGGACTAAAAATACATTGGGTTTCCCAATATTGCCTGCACAGGTTTATGTGGTGATTATCCGAATTACACAAGGGAGAAAGGTTTATTTGCAGATATTGCGCTGAATTTGTCACCACAAGACCCTAGACACAGTTCCCCAATTTGTTACTTTTCCAGATGGGATACCGCAAAATGCCAAATTCCCCGGTGAGGAAAGATGAGCAGGCACGTTCTTTATTCACCCATCCCCGCTCAGTTGGTTGCAATGAGACTAATTTTAAAAAGAGCCCTTATCCTTTCCTTTCTCCCAGACTGTTTAAAAAGAAGCCATTTTAACCAGGTTCTCTTGAATTAACAAAAGTGACAAAATTCAAGAAGAGTTATCACTCAACACCAATTAGAAATGAGAGGTGGGTCCAAAATGATCAAAGTTTTAAAAAAAAACCTAAATATGAATCAGTCTGTAAATTGTTCACAAAGAGCAGATAAGATGACTTTGCAGCAATTGTTAGGTTGCATTCATGGTGTTGAAGCTGGCAGTTTAACACATGATTTTTGAGATTCTTGGTTTTGCAGGCTGATGGAAATTCCTTTGTCCTGATTTCTTTTTAACTGGTTTACAGCACACAGAGTGAGACAGTGTTTTCCTTTACATTCAACACAGGTTGACTAGGGAATTGCTCTTTAACAGTGGCCTTCACAGCATGCTAATACATGAATCCAGGGTGGTATACATGGAAGCATTCACTCCCACTAGTCTGCTCTAATAGCGTTGAAACTGGCTTTTTAACTCCTGTCCTTGAGTATTCTTCAAAGCGAAAACAATAAAAAGTGTCTGCAGTTTGGGGTGTAATCTGCAGATGGTGATTGCTGTTGAACAGGGAGTCATCAGACCCTCATCATTTTTGTAGTTACAAGAGATCACAGCCCAGTCTGTTTGAAGTTACTTTGAAACCTTTGGGTGTTACATCCTATTGGGCCCCACACAAGTGTTGTTTACACCTGTCGTCTTTGTAGCAGTCTGATTTGGAATTAAAGGTTAAAAATATCCACAGCACTTCAGGGCACTGACTCAGCATTGTAACAAATTCAACTGATTGCAGATGACACGCCAGGACAGAAAGAGTACAGAGAAAAATTGCATTTACAGAGCATCTTATGACATTGTCCCAAAGCATTTAAAGATATTATTAGACACAGCAAGATCGCATAGATAAGGACCACTTACGATTATGGTTTTACCTCATGGCATTTTTTAAGAGAAAGATGTAATACCTCAACAAAAAGTATTTTACAGGAGTATCATATAAAATAAGGCATCAAGCCACGTTAGGAGATATTAGGGCAGATGATGAAATATTTGCTCAAAGATGTAGATTTTAAGGAGTATCTTAAAGGGGGAAGAAATAATAGAGAGGTGCAAAAGTGCAAGGTGGGGATTCTAGATCATGCACCTTAAGGTATGGCAATCAATGGTGGGGTGATTGAAAACAAGAATGCTAAGAAGAACGAATTAGAAAAGGACAGATTTTGAAGAATGTTGTATAATGGAGGTGATTCCAACGATAAGGAGGGCAAGGCTCTGAAAAAGTGTGGATCTTAGGCATTACCTACTGTGTTGATTAAACTTCCTGGCCCCAAGCTTGACCACATCAATAAAAATCAATCTGGCTAATGGCTGTGAAACACAAGCAATGCCTTGTAAGCTGGAAAGATTCACCTGAGTTGTCAAAGTAGCAATCAGGGTGCGAGTCGGCATGGACGAGTTCAACCGAAGGGTCTGTACTGTGCTGTATGAATCTATGACTCTAGGAGCTGTCAAGTGCACACCCTGGACCAGAAAATGCCCATACCACTATCCTATAGGCAACAAACACAAGGGACAGTGGGCAGCACAGTGGCTCAGTGGTTAGCACTGCTGCCTCACAGTGCCAGGGACCTGGGTTCGATTCCACCCTTAGGTGATTGTCTGTGTGGAGTTTGCAAAATAGGGGGTAGAAGGTCGAACATGTTAAGAATATGTTCATTGTAGCAATAATGGGAGAGAAACGCAGCACTTGACAATGAATCTTCCTTGGTTTTCATGCTATAGAGGAGGTTTCAGCAACATTATGGGTGTGGTCTCTATTGTCTCCTGCTCAAGTAGGAATCCTGTCCTCAAATGGAAAGAGGAGATAGATGTCAGACACCCAACAATTTGCTTTCCGTGGCCCATTTTCTCCTGAAATGAGACATAAGGAGGGATTGAATGAGCTGAAAGGGGCTGAGACAGCTGTTAGTGCTGGTGCAGATGAGGGAAAGGTGGGGAGGTGTCCTGGGTGAACAAGTAGGCAGTGCATAAAATTCTAAAGGCTTAATAGTGTTGGAGTTGGGTGAGAGCATGTGCAGGAAGATGTCATATACAGCAAAGAAAGTGGTAGAGCATGAGCCTTCGTTGAAGCTAGGTGTAGTAGCAGTTAGAATGTGAAACATCAGAGAGAAGGTAGTGGGCACTTACCCTCATGGTGTGCAGGTGGTCATTAACCTTCTTGCACAAATACTGAGCATTTCTCTAGACTGGGAGACCATATTGACTGTAGAGGCAACTTCAGAATAGGCAGGCATGCTCTGGTATCAAAATCTCCTCTGGTGGTCCTGAGAAAAGGCAGCGACCTGCCTTTCCACCATTCCCCTCCACCAAGACCTCCAGGTCTCTGTCGGTGAAGTGGGAGCTAACTTCCCTTTCTCAGCCACCTCTGGGTCAATCCCTGAACCACACCAACACTGATGGGCAGCTCCCAGCTGACCGAACCTGACCTGGTGAGCAGCCTCGTTTTAATAATAGCGCCAGAACTGGGAATTCTGGGAGCTCTGGCAGCAGTGAGTATGCTCACTGCTGATGAGCCAAAGATAATGTGAGCAGGGCCCCACAGAAGCAAAGTGTGTAGCTAAAGAGGCAAACTTTGGAGAACAGTGTGAGAGAACCTCTAAAGCTCACAGAGAGAAACCCTCCATGAAACTACCCAAAATCAACACAGTCAATTTCATCCCATAGAAACAGGAGTAGACCATTCAGCCCATCAAGTCTGCTCTACCTTTCAATTGGAACATGGCCGATCATCTACCTCAATCCCACTTCCCTGTACTATCTCCATAACCTTCAATGTCACAGGTCTTCAGAAAACTTTCAATTTCTGTGTTGAACATGCTTGTAATTGAATCACATAGTTTTCTAGGGGATAGAGAATTCAACAGATTTACCTCCCTGTGAGTGTAAAAATTCCTCCTCAACTCAGTCTTAAATGACCCTCCCTTTAATTTGAGATTACATTCCCTTGTTCTAGACTCACTAGCCAGGGAAACGTCTTATTTACATTGCCACACCCCACAAGGATTTTGTTTGTTTCTGGCTATGCACTTCCTGAATATAAGTTTTATACCTTATAATATTATACTGAACCATATTTTTAATCCTGCTTGTGATTCGGGCTGAGGGTTGTTGACATGATGAAAAGCAGTGGTTTTGGCTTGCATTGACCAAATGGTTCATTGGCCTGAAAGGTTTAACTGAAACAAATGGTCAAAAACTAAATATAACAGAAGTTCAGTAGAGAGTGTAAACAGGTGGCCTGCTGCATGAGAATGTGAAGACACATACCTCAGTAAAATCTCAGAGATTGAGGTGCGGGTAGAACTGAGGCAAATTAGCTGAATAGCAAGGCATTTTGCTTGTATTAGTCAAGTTTGGCATTGGAATAGTTACACTTTGATAAGAGACTAAATATGAAAAGTTAAACATCTAGAGGGTCTGGCCTAGCTTGTGTCATCATTAATAAAGAATGATAAGCATTTTTCTGCATTTTTCAGAGCTGCACAGAATCCAGAATTGGAGGAGTACAGACACCTCAAAGGATTGTGGGGCTAAAAGCGGTTATGGAGATTGGAAAAGGCTAAACCGTGGAGGAATTGGAAAGCTACACTGAGAGTTTAAAAATTTAAACCGTAGATTGGCAATTTATGTCGATGGATAAATGGGACCGTGTGCCAGTTAGGATATGGGCTGCAAGGTTTTCGATACATAAAGATAGGAGTAATTAGGAATGTATTAAATCACTAATGCAGACGGGGACATTTCCTTTTGCTTTGGCTGTTTCTTTTATTTTTGCTTTTGTTTTTTTAATCTGTCTGTGGTATTTTAAGATGACGCCAGAGAATGGCAACTTGTACGCTTTAGACTATACTCCTGTATTCCTGTACTCGTGACAATAAAATCAATATATAAAAGAAAATTTAAAAATACAGACTATAAAATTCCTGGTCTAGTTCCTGGTCTCTTCTGTGATAGAGGCCTTGCTGACAGTAACAGAACTTAATGTTACTGGAGCAGCTTTAGCTCAGCTATAGCTCTCTTGCCTCTAATGCAGAAGATTATAATTCAAGCCACAATTTGAAAAACTAATCTAGACTGTCATATCTGTGCAGTAGTAGGGGAGGAGCTATCTTAAACTGAAGCCTTGTCTGCCTCTCAGATGAAAATAGAATATCCTACGGCACATTCTGAAGAACAGTAGTGGTATTGTTCTAGCCACCATTCACCCTCATTCACCAACAGCAAAACAAACTATTGAGCCATTTATTTAATTGCCATTTATGGGACCTCACTGTGTGCAAATTGGCAACTATCCTTTCCGTGTAATGTTTGTAAAGATAGATTTTAGGATCTCATAAGTTATGAGGAGATTTATAACACTGCAATTTGCAATGGAAATGTGATAACATTCCATTTGTTCGCCCATGTAAGTTTATAGCATTTGAGGCATCCGGTTCTGTACGGGTGCTCAGAAACCTATCCCATGTAGTGTGCATCTGCAAATTGAACAAATCTCACAATGGATCATGATGCTTTAAAATGACACAATTTGAAGCATTTGCAAGTATATTAAGTAAAAATTTAGCAAAAGAGGATATTGGTTATCTTACAGGATATTTTTGAATATTCATAGAATGGACAGTTGATTGCTGTGTGCAGCAAAGTCAAATGCTGTATTTGAATGTACTTAGTTAATGACTTGAAAGCTTCTTTCTTTGCTGTTACTTTCTCACCGACTTCTGTTCTCACTTGCTCTTCATCTGAAAAGAAGCTCTTTGTTGCTGACTGAAATTATATACAATTTTCTTTGACTGTACCATTGTCCCAGAAGAATTTGACCTGCAGTGATTTTTTTAATGAACCATCTACAGTGTGCAGAATCAATCATTTCACAAAAGAAAAGGCTGAAAGTGTTGCATTTTGGTAAGACGAACAAGGGCGGGGCTTACACAGTAAATGTTAGGGCCCTTGGGATTGTTGTTAAATAGAGAGACCTAACAGTTCAGGTACATAGTTCCTTGAAAGTTGCGTCGCAGGTAGACAGGGTGGTAAAGAATGTATTTGGCATGCTTGTGCTGTGTCCCCTGCTTTTTGTCATTTGTATAAATGACTTGGATGTGAACACAGGAGGAATGGTTAGTAAGTTTGCAGATGACACCAAAGTTGGTGGTGTAGCGGACAGCAAAGAAGGTTACCTCAAAGTACAACAGGATCTTGATCAGATTGGCAAATGGAGTTTAATTTAGATAAATGTGCAGTGTTGCATTTTGGAAAGGCAAATCAGGGCAGGACTTATTTACTTTATGGTTAAGGTTCTGAGGAGTGTTGCCAAACAAAGAGACCCAGAGGTGCAGGTGCATAGTTTCTTGAAGGTGAAGTCGCAAGTAGGCAGGGTAGTGAAAAAGGCTTGCTTGCCTTTATTGGTCAGTGCATTGAGTATAGGAGTTGGGAGGTCATGTTGTGCCTGTACAGGACATTGATTAGGCCATTTTTGGAATACTGCATTCAATTCTGGTCTCCCTGCTATAGGAAAGATGTTCTTAAACGTTAAAGGATACAGAAAAGATTTACAAGGATGTTACGGGGGTTGGAGAGCTTGAGCTATAGCGAGAGGCTGACTAGGTAGGGCTATTTTCCCTGGAGCATTGGAGATTGAGGGGTGATGTTCTAGAGGTTTATAAAATCACGAGAGGCATGGATAGGGTGGAGAGGCAAAGTCTTTTTTCCCATGGAAGGGGGAGTCCAAAACTAGAGGCCATAGGTTTAATATGAGAGGGGACAGATTTAAAAGGGATCTGAGGGGCAACTTTTTCACGCTGACGGTGGTGCATGTACGGAACAAGCTGCCAGAGGAAGTGGTGGCGGCTGGTACAATGACAACATTTAAAAGGTATCTGGATGAGTACATGAATAGGAAGAATTTAGAGTGATATCAGCCAAATGCTGGCAAATGGCACTCGATTAATATTGGATATTTGGTCGGCATCAATGAATTGGACCGAAAAGTCTGTTTTCGTGCTGTACTCCCTATGACTGTATGACTCTATGACTCTATGACTTTGGTGAGGCCACTTTTGGAGTACTCTATGTGGTTCTGGTCACCCTGTTATAGGATGGATATTATTAAGGTGGAAAAGGTGCAGAAAGATTTACAAGGATGTCACCGGGCCTGGAAGGTTTAAGTTAAAAGGAGAGGCTGGATAGGCTGGGACTTCTTTCATTGACGTGTGGGATGTTGAGGCGTGACCTGACAGAGATTAGTAAAATCATGAAGAGCATAGATAAGGTGAATAAGATCCTTTCCCTAGGGTAGGGGAGTTCAAAACTAGAGGGCATAAGTTTAAGGTGAGAGGACAAAGATTTAAAAGCAGCTGGAGGGGCAGAGAGTGGTTTGTATGCGGAATGAACTGCCAGAGGAGGTGGGAGATGCAGGAACAGTTGCAACATGTAATGTACGTTTGGACAGGTACTTGAATAAGAAAGGTTTGTGGGGATATGGGTCAAACACAGGGAAATGGGACTAGTTTAGTTTGAGAAATCTAGTCGGCACAGACAAGTTGGACTGAAGGGTCTGTTTCCATGCTGTATGACTCTATGATTCTATGACTTTATGATTGTACTCAGCAGGTCAGGCAGCATGTGTGGAGAGAGAAAAAGTTAACATTTCATAATGACGAAATTTTATCAGATCTAAGTCATTGTTCAGTCATTGATCTGAAATGTGAACTCACCTCAGATGCTGCTGACTGATGAGTATTTCCAGAACTTTCTGTTTTATTTCAGATTCCCGTCCATTGTATTTTACAACAGGTTCCTTTATATGATTGTTAATTCCATGTGTTATCAATAGCTTTTCTGTTTAAAAAGTGAACAGAACATTGGAGAAACTTAATTAATGAACATCTGTATCTGGAGCACATTATAGAGAAGTTAATATAATGGAAACCAAATCTATATAAGCAACTCAAAGCTGGGATTAGCAATTTCAACCAGTTTCCTGAGAACGAAAGTATGCCAGATAGTCGTTCCTTGCCATGGAGCATCCTACCCAATGGGGGTTGGCTGGATGGCTGGTTTGCAATACAGAATGATACCAACAGCCCAGGTTCAATTCCTGTACTAGCTGAAGTTACTGTGAAGGTCCTGCCTTCTTAACTTCACCCCTTGCCTGAGGCATGGCCACCCTCAGGTTAGACCACTGCCACTTATCTCTTTAATGAGAGAGCAGTCCTAAATCTGCTAGGACTATGGCGACTTTATCTTTACATCTCACCCAGCCATAGATCTGGTCTCAACTAAATGCAATATAAGTTGTAACTTCGTATTTAGCCCACTAGATGGCGTAATTTTGAACACCGTGGATTGGGGGAAACTGGAGTGGCCCATCACTGAATATTAGGGAGTGCTGTTTTAACAACAGCAGTGTTCTAACTCATTTGTGTGTTGACATATAATGAAATATGTATTTGCAACAGTATTAAACAAATGTTTTGCCTTTACCTCACAAGTAAATTCTAGTATGGTAGAAAGAATATTT
>NC_063339.1:26597576-26610241 GCF_021869965.1 Rhincodon typus | reverse complement strand
AGGGTCTGATGAAGGGTCTAGGCCCGAAACATCAGCCTTCCTGCTCCTGTGATGCTGCTTGGCCTGCTGTGTTCATCCAGCTCTACACCTTGTTATCTCAGATTCTCCAGCATCTGCAGTTCCTACTATCTCTGCTTCTCTACCATGTTGTTTTGTGACCTTTTCTGTTTCATCAGTTAAAATTCAGCATTCATTTAATTTACCTTCATAAAGCAATTGCTGAACATGTGAAGCAGTGATAACAGATATAATGTTGAATTCCAATCAATCCTACTGTGTGGTGATTTTGTTTCACAATTGCACCAACTGCTTTATGAATGTAATTTAAATCAAGGATGCATCGCAAATGAAGAAACAGAAAACTGTATGTAAATGTATCCATTGACATCGATGGAAATAAATTGGGAGAGATTAAAATTGGTGACTGATAGTGAAACCAAAGTTAAGATTTGCTCGGTGTAAACGGCCTGTTTGTAAAGTACTGACATTTAAAAGAAATTCAGATTAGCAGGTGATTGATTGAGTCTCGCGTTGCAATACCACTATCCTTGTAACAGGTTATATACTTGGACAGATTTGATAATGTACTCTGTATGATAAAACTTCTTTCAGTGATGCCTTCCAGATGCAATTACATTGATGGTGTCACTTGGGAAAAATAGCAATCTCCTTAATGCATTAGGTCCTGTCAATAACTAGAAAATGCTAACCTTGATGTACTTTGTGTGCAGGAATTTCAATAACTGGGAACATTCAATTGATATGCAAAATACCAACCCTTAAGCTGCAGGAATCATATCTGTTTGTGTTTTCTTACCCCCATGTTTGAAATTGGTAAACTATTTTAGTTCTGTTTCCTGCTTGGTACTAAATCTTGGTCTTGTGCTGCTTAAGAACATTTACAAAGTCTGCTGAGGGGAGGAAAACAATTCCTTAATTTAAGAAATACACTAACAGAGAACAAAGAATATGCCATCAGCCCCATGAGCCTACTGTCCCATTCTAGATCATGGCTGATCCTCTACCTCAATGCCACATTCCCATGCTACTCCAGATCTCTTGAATTTATTAGTAATTAGAAATCTATCAATCTCTGTCTTGAATTTACTTAATGACCTAGATGCCAAAACCCTCAGGGGTAGAGAATTCCAGAGGTTCACCACCTCTGAGTGAAGGATTTCCTACTCATTTCAATCCTAAATTGCTGGCTTTTTGTTCTGAGACCTTAACACATGGTTCTAGATCTTGCAGCCTGGAGAAGCATCCTTTCTGCATTTACTCTATCTATTCCTTTAAGAATTTTATAAGTTTCTATGGTATTGTCCCTTATTCTTCTAAACTCCAGAGAAAGTACGGGCCTCGTCTCCTCAAACTTTCCTGTTGGACAGTTTGACTATCCCATGTGCTAGTCTGGTGAATGCTCACTGCATTTCCTCTCTGGCAAATATATCCCTCCATAGGCAAAAGGGATTAGAACTGCACACAATATTCCAGGAGCTGTCTCACCAATGTTCTATGAGAGTCATAGAATTCCCTACAGTGTGGAAGCAGGCCATTGGGCCCATTGAGTCCACACTGGCCTTCTGAAGAGCATCCTACCAGCACCCACCCTCTTATCCTATCCCTGTAACCCTGTATTTCCCATGGCTAATCCACCTAGCCTGCACATCCCACAGTCCAAAGATGTGCAGGTTAGGTGGATTGGCCATGCAAATTGTCCATAGTGTCCAGGCAAGGTTGATTAGCCATGGGAAATTCAGGGTTACAGGGATGGGAAGGGAGCGGGTGTTTGTGGGCCTGGGTGGAATGCTCTTCAGCGTGTTGGTGTGGACTCAATGGGCTTGCTTCACACTGCAGGGATTCTATGATCCCTGGAAACTATGGGCAATTTTGCATGGCCAATCCACTTAACCTGCATGTCTTTGGACTGTGGGAGGAAATCAAAGCAGCCAGACTAAATCCACACAGACATGGGGAGATGTCCAAACTCTACACACACAGCCACCTGAGGGGGAATCCAGCCCAGGTCCCTGGTGCTGTGAGGCAGTAGTGCTAACCACTGAGCCACCGTGAGACCTTTTTGCTCTGAAACTCAAATGCTCTTGTGATAAAGCCTAACATGTAGGTGGCATGGTGGCTCAGTGGTTAGCAGTGCAGCCTTACAGCACCAGGGACCCGGGTTCGACTCCAGCCTCGAGTGACTGTCTGTGTAGAGTTTGCACATTCTCCCCGTGTCTGCATGGGTTTGCTCCGGTTTCCTCCCATAGTCCAGATATGTGCAGGGTAGATGGATTGGCCATGCTAAATTGCCTGTAGTGTTCAGGGACGTGTAGATTAGGGGAATGGGTCTAGGTGGGATACTGCGAGGGTCGGTGTGGACTTGTTGGGCCGAAGGGCCTGTTTCCACACTGTAGGTATTCTATGATTCTATGTTATTTTTCTTCTAAATTGTTTGCTGCACCCGAATCACTGTGCCCTGTGCAGAGGTGTAGCTGGTGGATCATGCAAAGGCCAGTCTCCATTGCCACTGAAACATGGTGAATTGGTTCGGCTTGAATTTTAATTGTCTGGACGTGCTTGAGGTAAGATGTCTTTATGACAGACAATTTCAAAACCAAATTGATGGGTGAGAAATTATAACTAAGTTATGTGTAGCCATGCCAAACATACTCCGAGATGGCATGGTAAGTGAAGGCAATGGGGAGTATTCCATCACACTCCTGACTTGTGCCTTGTAGATGGTGGACAGGCTTTGGGGAGTCAGGAAATGAGTTACTTGCCACAGTA
The DNA here is from genome assembly GCF_021869965.1 of Rhincodon typus. Classification (NCBI taxonomy): domain Eukaryota; kingdom Metazoa; phylum Chordata; class Chondrichthyes; order Orectolobiformes; family Rhincodontidae; genus Rhincodon; species Rhincodon typus. Next base: position 26,607,454 of record NC_063339.1, on the reverse strand, counting down.
TTCATAGTCTGAGCTGCTCTCGTGGCCACTGTGTTTATGTGGTGAATCCAGTTGAGTTTCTGATCAGACTACCACCAACAGTTTACAGTTTCATCCCCATTCTGGCTAAGGTGGAGTTGAGATCTGCCTCCTCACTCCCTCCATTGTTAAAGGACATAGGTTTTAGCCATGGTTTGGCAAATAATTGCCAAGCCTTGCTTTCAGTCAAAGAGCTATAAAGCATATACTATATGGACTTTAGAGTGAAATATGTACATTAGAGTAATTTCTTATCGTGGAGATAGAGATGGGAGAGTTCAAGTCAGCTGACCATCCCTTCAGTTTTGTCTTCAGGTTTACAATCAGAACTTTCTTCCAGAAAAGGTCCTTAAAGGATATGGGACAAGTGCAGGAAGTTGGGATTAGCACACTTTTACCTCCAGTTATATCAGTGCACTTGATGGGCCAAAGGGCCTTTTCTGCGCTGTGTGAAATTATGAATTTGTAAAATAAACAGCTGTCTGCCAGACCTGTGAGGAGAAGAGGCAGAACCCAGGAGCAGAAGAACTTGCTGTTAGTTAGCTGCAGAAACCGGGATTGATTGGTTTCAAAAGGCGATTCCCTTTCCATTCCAATCCACTGACGTTTAGAGGTTTCACTGTCAACCCAGTTTCAGTTGACTTGGCCTTTTTGAGAGGAAAAATTCAGTTCTTCATGATTTATCCAGCAGCTAGGCTTTTTTGCTGAATAAAATTCTGGAGTATTAGTGCAAATATTTTTGATAAAGAGGTCAACTGGCTAACTCCAGTCCTTTCTTTCCCCTCAAACTCCTGAAAAGGGTTTCCTAATTGTGTATTATTTAGATATTGGTTTATTTTTGAAACCTTATAATGCTGACATTTAAGCATTATGGGTCTTAAGAACATTAAATTGTCAAATAAAATTTAAGTCTCAGCTCCCCTTTGTAAGATAATGGGAAATGGAAGATGTATTGAAAAATAATATGGTTGTGAGCAGAACTCTTTGTAGGATATGTGGAACGGTCCCTTTTCCACTATTACACTGGCACTATCCCCCACCCCTTCCTCCGCTATATTGATGACTGTATTGATGCTGCCTCGTGGTTAAACAGTTCATCAGCTTTACTAACACCTTTCACCCCAACCTCAAATTCACCTGGATCATCTCCAACACCTCCCTCTCCTTCGTGGACCTTTCCGTTTCCATCTCTGGTGACTGTCTCAAAACTGACATCTATTTCAAGCCCACCGACTCCCACAGCTACCTAGACTACACCTCCTCTCACCCACCTTCCTGCAAGAATGTGATCCCCGACTCCCAATTCCCCTGCCTCCGCCATATCTGCTCCCAAGATGGGGCGTTCCACTCCTGAACATCCCAGATGTCCTCGTTTTTCAAGGACCGTAACATTCCCCCTTCAGTGGTTGAAATTGCTCTTGACTGCATCTTTTGCATTTCATACACCTTTGCCCTCACATCTCCTCCCCGCAACAAAAACAAAGACAGAATCCCCCTTGTCCTCATGTGTCACCCCACCAACCTCTGGATTCAACGCATCATTCTCCGCCGTGTCTGCTCCCAAGTTGGAGCATTCCACTCCTGAATATCCCAGATGTTGTTCTATTTCAAGGACCGTAACTTCCCCTCTCCCGTGATCAAAAATGCCCTCATCCGTATCTCTTGCATTTCCTGCACTTGTGCCCTCACACCCTCTCCCCCCAACAAAAATAAAGTCATAGTCCTTTGTCCTCACATATCACCCCACCAATCTCTGTATCCAACGTATCATTCTCTGACACTTGCACCACCTACACTCTGACCCCATAACCAAAGAGATATTTCGCTCCCCATCCTTATCTGCCTTGAGTAGGGACTGTTCTCTCTGCGACTCCCTCATCTGCTCCACACTCCCCACTAATCCCCCACCCCTGGCACCTTTCCCTGCAAACGCAGGAAGTGCTACACCTGCCCTTACACCTCCCCCCTCACCTCCATCCAAGGAACAAAACAAACCTTCCACATTCGACTGGGGTTCACCTGCACATCCACCAACTCGATCTACTGCATCCGCTGCTCCCGACGTGGCCTCCTCTACATCGGTGAGACAAAGCGTAGACTCAGAGACCGCTTTCATACAGCATCTGCGCTCTGTACGCGCCAAATGACAACACCTTTTGGTCGTCAATATTTTAATAACCCCTCCCTATCCCTGGATGACATGTCCATCCTGGGCCTCCTCCAGTGTCACAATGACGCCACCTGCAAACTGGAGGAGCAGCACCTCGTATTCCGCCTCGGGAGCCTCCAGCCCAATGGCTTAAACATGGAATTCACCAGTTTTAAAATCTCCCCACTCCTGGTCTCATCCCATGTCCAACCCTCCCTCTCATCCCCGCCTACTTGACCCGACACAACCTGTCCATCTTCTCTCCTGCCTATCCACCCCACCAATCCCACTGACCAATCCCAACCACTCCCTAACTGCACTCACCTATCACCATCACACCTACCTTCCCCAGCCCCACTCCTCCTCTCTATATTTATTTCCCAGCTCCCTTCCCCCTCCCCATTTTTGAAGAAGGGTTCCGACCTGAAAAGTCAACTTTCCTGATCCTCTGATGCTGCCTGGCCTGCTGTGTTCCTCCAGCTCAACACTGTGTTGACTCTAAAAATATGAGTTATGTTAAATGGGATGCACAGTGTGAGAGGAAAATAGTGAAGAATGCTCTTGGTGGTAAACAGACTACTTTATAGCTTTTCCAAGCAGCAATTTTCACAGCCAGTTTGCATAAAGAATGAATATTACGAGTGAACCATCAGATATGCAACAGATTTCTACTATAACAGGAACCATTTCTGGTGGATACCTCAGTAATTATGAAGCAACATTTTAATTAAATTATTTGTGGAAAGAGTTGGTATTTAAATTTTCATGGTCATGTCTTTCTGAGAAAGCATTCATTAAGGAGAAAGTTTTTATTTCTTGAGGCAATCAGGCAAACAATGTGATGGACACCATGGGAAATTAGTGAAGTTGAGGATCCGGAAAGTAAGATTTAATTAGTTACTGAGCTACCAAGATTGAATGTTTTGAGCAGTCCTGCCAGAGAGAGAGTTCACTCAACCACAATTGATACATCATTGACCTCTTAATTGAACTAACAGGACATGCCATAAGCCACTCCACATTTCAGTTACACTGACCCTGTAACTTGGTGTCAGCTATGGCCCAGTAACAATACACTTGTCTCCTGAGTCAGAAATGTGATGAGTTTTAATTCCTAGCCCCTTGATTTGAACAGTTTAGGCTGACTTCCAAATGAAGTACCAAAGGAGCATTGCACTGTTGGAGGTGATAACTTTCACATGAGCTATTAAACAAGGCTCTATCTTTCCTCTCGGGTGGATTGAAAATGTACCACAGAACTATTTCAATGATGAATAGGAGAGTTTTGGGCGTTGTTTATCCCTTGGCCAGCATTTTCATTTCATTGTGTCTGTTGAGGGACATAGTAAATTGGCAAGATGAAGACAAGTTTCAAAATAAATAACTTGTGCTCGTAATTACACAGATCACATTCTAGTAGTGTACCTAACTGATGTCTATATAACTCACCTTGCTACACATTATGAAGAAAACTTAAAAGCCTTCTCTTTAGCCTGAGACATTTAAACAAGCTTAGTCAATCATAAAGGCCTCGGAGCAATATTTTAGCATCACTGTTTTCAACACATGCATAAAACATGCATCTCTACTCACCCAGTGTTTAGGCAACCATACAGCCATTGTGATTTATGTGGTTCTCAAGTACTTAACCTCCAAACATGACATCAATTTCTTCATTTGAAGTTTGCTATTTCCTACTGTGGTGTCACTAAATATATACCAGTGATAGTGACATTTCAAGTCACTTTGGCTGACAATTTGTCAGTTTTAGGAGTGGAGGAAAAAAGGTATGAAACTAAAAGCCTCATGCCTCCTTGACCCGTCCCAAAATTCTGAGTTTGTTTGATCTTGCATTTTTTTGAATCTAGTCTGAGGAAGAAAATACATTGGATTGGTTGTAACACTTCTTTAAAACTCTAGCACAATGGTGTTTTGCTACTCATTTCTTGGACGATTCCCTTGCTTTTCATTGGGAGGAGTGTGTCTTTTAAAAGCAACCTGTTCAAACACCTCTGGGACAAGTGGGACTTCAACCTAGAGCTTCTAATCCAAGGTTGGAATACTGCATAGCACTGTATGAACCACATTGGGAAGGGGAGGGTACATTTGATTACTGGTCAATGAGTTATCACAACCAAGCAGAAAATTGAATGTCAATGTCTGGGCATTTAAAATCCCTGAAAGTGGCCACTTAAGTTGATAGGGTGGCAAAGAAGGCCAATGGCATGTTTGCCTTTATTGGTCGAGGAATTGAATACAAGAATCAGGACGTCATGTTGCAGCTTTATAAGATTTTGGTTAGGCTGCACTGAGAGTATTGCATTCACTTCTGGTTGCCACATTACAGGAAGGATGTGGAGGCTTTGGAGAGAGTGCAGAAGAGGTTTACCAGGATGCTGCCTGGATTAGAGAGTATGAGCTATAAGGGCAGGCTAGAAAAACTCGAGCTGTTTTCTCTGGGGTGGCAGAGGCTGAGGGGACACTTGTTAGATGTCTATAAAATTATGAGATGCATATATAGGGTTGACAGTCAGAATCTTTTTCCCAGAGTTGAAATGTCCAATACTAGGAGACATGCATTTAAGGTGAGAGGGGGAAAGTTCAAAGGAGACGTGAGGGGAAAGTTCTTTTTTACTCAGAGAGTGATAGGAGTCTGTAATGCGCTGCCAGATGTGGTGGTGGAGGCAGATACGATAGGGGTGTTTAAGGGACTTTTAGATAAGCATGTGAATATGCAAGGAATGGAGGGAATTGAGCATAAAGCAAGCAGAAGAGATTACTTTAATTTGCGTCATGTTTGGCACAACATTGTGGGCCGAAGAGCCCCTTCCTGTCCTGTACAGTTCTATGTTTCAAAAGACGGCCTGATATTCGCACTAAATCACAGATTCATTGAAATGTGGATGTTATCAGAAATGGGAGAGCTTTTCAACACTTTTCACCATCTGATCCTTTTCTAACTCTGAGGATTCCTGCATATTGAAGGTCATATTCTGCAGTCAACTGCGCACAGGAACCCATACCATTGATGTCCCAACTTTAGATACAAGCTATTCTGGAAGCCAATTCCAGAGCCTGTAAGTTGGACAGAAAGAAAACTGCTAGACAAGATTTCAGTTTGGGAACATGAACTGTTCAAAACCACTGAAGCCCAACATAAGCCAAACATTAACAAGTGAAAAATATTTCAAACAAACAGATACAGTTCACTTTAAATAACTGATACAAGAAGCATTTGCCTTTGATCAAGCCCTTGCATTATCTCCCACACAATTGTGGAACTGTGTGCACGCTCACTCTTTCCAACTCAGCCTTCGCTATGAAAAATCTCTAATTTTCCACTCAGATATTTCAGCTCTTGAGTTGCATTCACCAACAGTTATATTCCATCCAATGTTCAAGACTGACATCCACCTATGAGATCATGGCATATCTGGTGATAAAGAATCCTTAGATCACCCTTTTCCAGTCAATGGTCTGGTGAGCTTTGGCAACACTAGAACAGCAGTGATGAGTTTTATTCAATCCACAGGCAATTGCCTTTCCCATCTTCAGCTTGCTGCTCTCTCTAACTGTGTTCAATATAGAGTAACAAAGTCTTTGTTCTGTTCTCGGAAACCTGCTTCAGCACCAGGATCTGCTAGAAGACTCCCAGAAAAAACTTCCAGTCAGAGAGAATTGTGCTTATTCCCTCTTTGCATGAATTCTGTGTGTTCTGAACTGATAAGCAATAGATATCCAGACTCAACCAATATTAACTGGAATTAGCTTTCTTTGTAATTTTTGAAAATTTCAGGCCATCGTAATTTCTTAAAACCTAATTATCACATAGTCAAGAAAACAGTTTGCCTTCTTTCAAAATACTCCCCAGCACACTTCAGTCTTAAAGTACTTTGCACAAAAGGAAATAAAGGCATTTCCTACCACATGGAATCAAGGGAATGAAATTAAAATTTCCAAAACTTACTTTTTCAGGGATATAGATAGTGATAAACAGTAGTGATAACTTAGAAAATAAAAGTACAAGAGTCAGGATGTCATGTTGCAGCTTTATAAGATTTTGGTTAGGCCGCACTTTGAGTATTGCATTCACTTCTGGTTGTTACATTACAGGAAGGAGGTGGAGGCTTTGAAGAGGGTGCAAAAGAGGTTTACCGGGATGCTGCCTGGATTAGAGAGTATGAGCTATAAGGACAGGCTGGAAAAACTCAAATTGTTTTCTCTGGAGTGGCAGAGGCTGAGGGGACACTAGTTAGATATCTATAAAATTATGAGATGCATATATAGGGTTGGTGGTCAGAATCTTTTTCCCAGAGTTGAAATGTCCAATACTAGGAGGCATGCATTTAAGGTGAGGCGAGGAAAGTTCAAAAGAGACGTGAGGGGAAAATCTTTTACATAGAGAGTGATACTGAGGATGCTGTAAATCAGGAACAAAAACAGAAGTTGTTGGGAAAGCTCAGCAGGTCCGGCAGCAGTTGTGAAGAAAAAATCAGTCTGGTGACCCTTCCTCAAAACCGCTGCCAGACCTGCTTAGCTTTTCCAGCAACTTCTGTTCTTTTTATAACTTAGAACGCTGTTTACAGTTGCGCTTCATTCATCAACGTTTCATTATTTTCCCAAAGCTTTATGCAGTGTTAATGGTATATAGAAAGTTAAAGTTCACATAAGTCATTGATTCTGTGAAGACTAACACTACGCTTTGTGAAAGGGCAAACATCACTAACAACAACTTCCTGATTTGCATTTTTGACTGTGGCTGTCTGATATCAGAGGTACAGTTGGTTCTACACAGTAATGATGGCAAATGCTGGAAACTTAACAGTTATTACAACCTGGAAATTTGCACCAACATTTGGTTTAACCCACATAGATAGCCCCAAATTAAATCATCCGAGATTTACTAATTTCGAATGTCCTTTGTGTTCATTTAACGAGTTTTAGCAAAAATGTTGCAAAAGTGAATATTTTTTACATCAAGTATTTCATCAATTTAAATCAAAAACTAGTGATTCTGAAGCAATAAAATTAAATGAGCACATGGTTTAGTACTTTTAATTTCTCTCTTTGTTTTGTAATAATTCAATAAATGTTTATAGCCCAATAGATTATTTTTAATATAATATTGGTTTTAATTTCCAAAGGCAGCTGGCTGTCTATTAAATGATGTAGGGTTGGTCATGCTCAAATATGTTTATAGATCTTTAAATTATCTGCAGTGTCACTTCTTTCATTAGTAATCCATCAGATTCTTAAATGGATTGAGGAAAGACACAATAGTACTAACTACTTGTTTTAATCTGTTCACTCATTTATGAATTGAGGGTTTCATTCTCATGCAAACATTACACTTAGCAAATGAAAAAGATGAATATGGACCCAAATCCAATGACAGAACTGAGTTTTATTCAGGATGTCCTCTTTTTAAACCTCAAAACAGAGTAGAAATCAATTACATGACCTGGAGTATGATGAGGTTGGATGTGTAGGACAAAGAACTATTAAATGATGAGATTAGTGACAGTGCAGCAAATGATTAGTGTCATAGTTCAGTGGGACATTGGGAGGTAAAACAGCACCTACCTAACTTTCAGCAAATAGATATTTTTATCATGCACAACGACATTGCATTTGCCAAACTTGATCTGCATGTGAGAGATAGTAGGAACTGCAGATGCTGGAGAATCTGAGATAACAAGGTGTAGAGCTGGATGAACACAGCAGGCCAAACAGCATCAGAGGAGCAGGAAGGCTGACGTTTCGGGCCTCGACCCTTCATCAGAAATGGGGGAGGGGAAGGGGGTTCTGAAATAAATAGGGAGAGAGGGGGAGGCGGATAGAAGATGGATAGAGGAGAAGATAGGCGGAGAGGAAACAGACAGGTCAAAGAGGCGGGGATGGAGCCAGTAAAGGTGAGCGTAGGTGGGGAGTTAGGGAGGGGATAAGGTCAGTCCAGGGAGGACGGACAGGTCAAGGGGGCGGGATGAGGTTAGTAGGTAGGAGATGGGGGTGCGGCTTGAGGTGGGAGGAGGGGATAGGTGGGAGGAAGAACAGGTTAGGGAGGCGGGGACGAGCTGGGCTGGTTTTGGGATGCGGTAGCGGGAGGGGAGATTTTGAAGCTTGTGAAATCCACATTGATACCATTGGGCTGCAGGGTTCCCAAGCGGAATATGAGTTGCTGTTCCTGCAACCTTCGGGTGGCATCATTGTGGCACTGCAGGAGGCCCAGGATGGACATGTCGTCTGAGGAATGGGAGGGGGAATTGAAATGGTTCGCGACTGGGAGGTGCAGTTGTTTATTGTGAACCGAGCGTAGGTGTTCTGCAAAGCAGTCCCCGAGCCTCCGCTTGGTTTCCCCGATGTAGAGGAGGCCACAATGGGTACAGCGGATGCAGTATACCACATTAGCAGATGTGCAGGTGAACATCTGCTTGATGTGGAAAGTCTTCTTGGGGCCTGGGATGGGGGTGAGGGAGGAGGTGTTGGGGCAAGTGTAGCACTTCCTGTGGTTGCAGGGAAAATTGCCAGGTGTGGTGGGGCTGAGGGGAGTGTGGAGCGGACAAGGGAGTCAGGGAGAGAGTGGTCCCTCCGGAAAGCAGATAAGGGTGGGGAGGGAAAAATGTCTTTGGTGGTGGGGTCAGATTGCAGATGGCGGAAGTGTCGGAGGATGATGTGTTGGATCCGGAGGGTGGTGGGGTGGTACATGAGGACGAGAGGGATTCTTTTTTTGGTTGTTATTGCGGGGACGGGGTTTGAGGGATGAGTTGCGGGAAATGCGGGAGACACGGTCGAGGGCGTTCTCGACCACTGTTGTGGGGAAGTTGCGGTCCTTGAAAAACGAGGACATCTGAGATGTACGTGAGTGGAATGTCTCATCCTGGGAGCAGATGCAGTGGAGGCGAAGGAATTGGGAATAGGGGATGGTATTTTTGCAGAAAGGTGGGTGGGAGGAGGTGTATTCTAGGTAGCTGTGGGAGTCGGTGGGCTTGAAATGGATATCGGTTTCTAGGTGGTTGCCCGAGATGGAGACAGAGAGGTCCAGGAAGGAGAGAGAGGTAATAGAGATGGTCCAGGTGAACTTAAGGTTGGAGTGGAAGGTATTGGTGAAGTGGATGAACTGTTCGAGCTCCTCGTGGGAGCACGAGGCGGCGCTGATACAGTCATCAATGTAACGGAGGAAGAGGTGGGGTTTACGGCCAGTGTAGGTACGGAAGAGGGATTGTTCCACGTAACCATCATCTCCCAAACCATCCACAACCTCATCACCTCAGGTGACCTCCCACCCACGGCCTCCAACCTCATCATTCCCCAAGCCTGCACCGCCCGCTTCTATCTCCTTCCCAAAATCCAAAAACCTGAATGCCCTGCTTGACCCATTGTTTCTGCCTGCTCCTGCCCCACCAAACTTATCTCCAACTATCTGGACTCCATTTTCTCCCCCATGGTCCAGGAACTCCCTACCTACGTCCGTGACATCACCCACGCCCTCCACCTCCTCCAGAACTTCCAATTCCCCGGTCTTTACCATGGATGTCCAGTCCCTATACACCTGCATTCTCCATACAGATGGCCTAAAGGCCCTCCGCTTCTTCCTGTCCCGCAGGCCCGACCAGTCCCCCTCCACTGACACCCTCATCCGCTTAGCCAAACTCGTCCTCACCCTCAACAACTTCTCTTTCAATTCCTCCCACTTCCTACAGACAAAGGGGGT
>NC_063339.1:26596984-26597476 GCF_021869965.1 Rhincodon typus | reverse complement strand
CCGATATCCATTTCAAGCCCACCGACTCCCACAGCTACCTAGAATACTCTTCCTCCCACCCACCTTCCTGCAAAAATGCTATCCCCTATTCCCAATTCCTTTGCCTCCACTGCATCTGCTCCCAGGATGAGGCATTCCACTCACTTACATCTCAGATGTCCTCGTTTTTCAAGGACAGCAACCTCCCCCCTTCAGTGGTCAAGAACGCCCTCGACCTTGTCTCCCGCATTTCCCGCAACTCATCCCTCACACCCCGTCCCCGCAATAACAACCAAAAAAGAATCCCTCTCGTCCTCATGTACCACCCCACCAACCTCCGGATCCAACGCATCATCCTCCGACACTTCCGCCATCTGCAATCCGACCCCACCACCAAAGACATTTTTCCCTCCCCACCCTTATCTGCTTTCTGGAGGGACCACTCTCTCCGTGACTCCCTTGTCTGCTCCACACTCCCCTCCAGCCCCACCACACCTGGCAATTTTCCCTGCA
>NC_063339.1:26584420-26596484 GCF_021869965.1 Rhincodon typus | reverse complement strand
GTTTTGTCACCCTGGTAGGTAATATCATCAGTGTGTCTCCAGTGAAGCGCTGGTGTTCTGTCCCGTTTGTTATTTATATGCCTCGGTTTGCTGGGGTGGGTTGGTATTATTTCCGGTTTTGTTCTTCAGTAGTTAGTATATCGGGTCCAGTTCAATGTATTTGTTGACAGAGTTCCGGTTGGAATGTCAGGCCTCCAGGAATTCCATGGCATGTTTCTGTTTGGCTTGTGTTATTATGGATAGAACATAGAACCTAGAACAGTACAGCACAGTACAGGCCCTTCGGTCCACGATGTTGTGTCGAACTTTTACCCTAAACCTAAGGTCTATCTAACCTCCACCCCTACCTTATACTATCATCCAGATGCCTATCTAATAGCCGCTTAAATTCCCCTAATGAGGCCGACTCCACTACCCTCTCCAGCAATGCATTCCACGCCCCTACGACTCACTGAGTAAAGAACCTACCTCTGACGACTCCCCTATATCTACCTCCACTCACTTTAAAACTATGCCCCCTTGTAATAGCTACCTCCACCCTAGGAAAAAGTCTCTGGCTGTCCACTCTATCTATACCTCTGATCATTTTGTACACCTATCAAGTCACCTCTCATCCTTCATCGCTCTAACGAGAAAAGCCCTAGCTCTCTTAACCTTTCCTCATAAGACCTTCCCTCCATTCCAGGCAACATCCTGGTAAATCTCCTCTGCACCTTTTCCAATGCTTCCACATCTTTCCTGTAATGAGGTGACCAGAACTGGACACAGTACTCCAGATGTGGCCGAACCAGGCTTTTATATAGCATTTGATCACATATGGATGTGTTGCCCTGGTCGAATTTGTGTCCTTCTTTGTCGTGTATTGAGACCAGTGAGAATTGGTCACGTCTCTTAGTGGTTAGTTGGTGTTTGTGTATCCTTATTGCCAGTTTTCTCATAGTCCTTGCATGGTATTTTGTATATTACATTAGTTTTATTGGTTATAGGTATGGGGTCCTTTAGGTTTGTCGGTAGCTATGGCAGAGTGGTTGTTGGTTTGTGGGCTACCATGATACCTAGGGGTCTGAGTAATCTTGTCATCATCCCTGATATGTCCGTGATGTACGTTAGGGTGACTAGTGTGTCTGGCTGTGGTGTGTCTTCTTGTTGTGGTCTGTCATGGAGGTAACAGCAGATTGCACTTTTTGGTATCAATTCCTTTTAAAAACTGCATATAAGTGCTCCTGTTCTGTTTTGCGCAATTCCTTTGTGCAGTGTGTTGTGGCCCGTTTGAATAATGGCCTGATGCAGCTCCATTTCTGGGTGTTGGGGTGGTTGCTGGTGTAATTAAGTATCTGGTCCGTATGTGTGGTCGTTCTGTGTACGTTAGTCTGGAGTTCCCCGTTGTTATGTCCAGGAAGGGTAGTTGGTTATTGTTCTCTTCTTTTGTGAATTTTATTCCGGTGAGGATGTTGTTTTTGTGTCAGTGCATTTCTTCTAGTCTTGCGCGTTTGATGATCACATAATGGACCCAGATTCTGGGTTGGATAGTGGGGAGCCCTGACCGTTCTAACCTTTGCATTACCGCTTCTGCGATCAGTCCTGATTTTGGGGATCCCATTGGTGTTCCATTGATTTGTCTGAATATACAGTCGTTGAAGGAGAAGTGGGTTGTGAGGCACAGATCCAGCAGTTTCAGAGCGCTGTCCTTGTTGATGCCATTGATGTCATGGGGTGCCTGCCCTCCTGATTCATCCAGTAGTGTGGCAATTGTCTCTTTGGCTGGGTCGATGTTTATGGATGTAAATAGTGCTGTAACATCGAAGGATATCATTATCTCGTCCTCTTCTATTCTGGTCTCCTTGACGATGTTGACAAATTCCTGGGAGGGGCAGATGGTTTGGGTAGTGTTGTCTACTAAGTATTTCAGTTTCTGTTGTAGTTTTTTGGCAAGTCTATATGTTGGTGTGTCTGGTAGTGAGACAATGGGTCTGAGGGAGTTCGCTGGCTTGTGTACCGTGGGGAGTCCACAGAAGCGAGGTGTATTGGATCCGTTTGGCTTCATTTTTCAGTAGTCTGTCTTGTCTTCAGGGTTATTGTGATCAGGTTCTTTAACTGTGTTGTCAGGTCTATTGCCATCTGTTGGTAGGTGTCGGTGTCTGCGAGTAGTGAGTTGGCTTTCTCGATGTATTGAGCTTCATTAAGAATTACTGTCATGCGTCCTTTGTGTACCGGTAAGATTAAGATGTTTCTGTCTTTCTTGAGTCTTTCCAGGGCTTTCTTCTCTTCTGTGTTGAATGTGTTCCACTTCCCTTTTCTGCTCAGTGTCGGGACTATCGTCTGTCTGATGGTCTGTATTTCCTCCATGAGTCCGTTGCTCTTCAGTTTTGATTCCAGTGCTGCCAGGAAGTCAGTCTTTTTGGCATCTCTGTAGTTATAATTCAGTCCATGTACTAGGAAGGTCTTCTCAGTGTCTGTAAGTGGTTGGGTCCTGTGGCGGACCAGAGCGGGGAAGGGCTGAGTCGCGGATGGGCCAAGTCCCGTGGTGTACCACAGCGAGCGAGCTGGGTCCCGTGGTGTACCACAGCGAGTGAGCTGGGTCCCGTGGTGTACCACAGCAAGCGAGCTGGGTCCCATGGTGTACCACAGCGAGCGAGCTGAGTCCCGTGGCGGGCCAGAGTGAGCATGGATTGGGTCCCGCGGCGGACTGGGGAGGGCATGGGCCGAATCCCGCAGTGGAACCAGCACGAGCAGCATGGCCTTGTGCTCTGGGGCCTGCAGGCACACTCCATGAACCCCAGAACACCGCGAGCAGTGAGCCCTGGAGCAGCATGTGGGCTGAAAGTCCAGACCAGTGCGCAGGCAGCGAGTCCTGGGTGGAGACTGGTGTGAGGGAACAATCCTTACACTAGAACTTACCTTAGATTACTGAAATGTTAACCCCTTCATATTTTCCTATTTTTAACTTATTTTCGACTCTGTAATTAAACAACTATTTTTATTCCTCTGCTGCATCCAAGAATTTTACCAAAGTACTTGTACCTAAGATATCGCCATAAGAAGGCAGACATTGTAAAAGTTTTTCATTGTACTCCTACGATGGAGTACATGTGACAATAAAAGGATATTGCATTCTATATTGTATTGTATATTATAATAAGAAAGTCCAAAAAGCAAACCAGGCTCCAGCCCAAAAATGTCTTACTTCCTGAAAATTATCTTTACTTAGGATGCGAAGTTTCTACCTTTTGCATGATGCACTAATAAAGACAGAAAATAATGTTTTCCACTCTCTCTGCAATATTTAAAACGTCATACATGAAATGAATTTCAGCAGATTTATTTTTGCTTTAGCAATGTGCCTAAAGCACAAAACTGTCTTAAATTCAGTGCAAATTTGACAGCCCCTGACAAATGTAAGATGATAAGGTGTAGATATTAGAAAGCCAACACAAATTCGGGCAAGAAAATTAATGGAAAATATTAGATTCTCATCGTCAAGAAAAGAAGTCTGATTTTGGCAATATGTTTTCTCTCACACTAAATGAGAATCTCACTGGTGAGTGGTGAGGGGTTTATTGCAAGTATTATCATCTCATTATTACCTCATTTACATGCAGTTTGCTAGTTTCCCAGGCAGTAGAGAGAAACTAGACCATGACAATTCCCGACATGAAAGTCTGAGCAGGTACCTGGCAGCTACACTTCACCAGTGTCTTCTCCAGGCATCCATTTTCGCCAAAATACTCCAGCATTTCAGCACAATATGCAGGGACCACCTGCGTCCTTCATCAAAGGTTGGCATTGGGCTCATACCAACCTCACCATATCAACAGGGCACATTTCTGACCAACTCATAACAAAATACACCACCTCAACACTATATTTTGGAGCTCACTGACCACTTTCATTGCAACACTGCTGCCAGACCACTTTGTGAGCAGGGCCACACAGGGGAACAGAGTGCATCTCAGGCCTCACTCACCTTTTTACCTATTCGGGTGCTCATAGTGTCTCTGTCTTGCTTTGCCTTTATCAATTTTTCCGGTGGACTTTGTGCACAAATTTACCAAATAATCAAATGCTTGCAAAAACAAGTACAGCACTAAGTACGGGAGGAGATGTGGCATAGTGGTAACGTTGGTAGACTAGTAATCTAGAGACTCAGTTTAATGATCTGATGACTTGAGTTCCCCCTACAGCAGTTGGCGGAGTTTAAGTTCAATTGACAAACCTGAATATCACTGATTGTTGCAAAAACCCATCTGATTCATTAATGCTCTTTAGGAAAGGAAATCTGCTGTTTTTACTTAGACTGTAGCTCCAGACCCACAGCTTGAGAGCACGGCATTGTTGACTCTTAACTTACCTCTGATATGGCTGAGAAAACCACTTAGTTCAAAGATAAATTGGAGTAACAATTAGGGTAACAAATGCTGACCTTGCTTGTGATGCCCACATCTCATGAAAGAGCAAAACAATTTGCAGGTTTTAGGTTAAAGTTGTGTCACTGACCCCGTTTATAGGGAAGGTCAAATAGTCTGTGCTGGCTGTAAGTGGTTCTCTAGTTTATGGAGAGGCATTTGAATTTCTGCAATGCACTTTGAAACTATATAACAGGGCAGAATCAAAGAGAAGTCATTTCAATCTCTGGTAGTCTAGTGAGTTAAGAATACAAAAAAATAGCTTTATGATGGTGATATGTTCATCAAAATATTCCAGTAATCAAAATGACCAGCTCCAATTCCACAAAAATTGAAATAGCAAACTTGGGAAGTAGGTTTTTGTTAAAATCTACAGAATTCTAGCGGCAGTAGAGTAGTGATCAGCAAGGTAGGCTGCCAACAAATAGTTGCACAGGCAGTATGCACCAAGTCACTTACCTGCATTTCCCACTGCAGCATCTGCCCAGGGGCTATCTGCAATCAATGGGTGCTCTCCCATAGTGGTGAAAACAGCAGCTAGCTTTTCTGGTGGACCCCCAGAAAGTACAAGACAGAAAATAGTATTCCCAGGTCCTTTCCTAACCATGCTAGACACCAGTATTAGTCATATCTCCTGCAGGGAGCTGACATTGCCAATGACTCCCAACTCCCTCATAGCCATGACATTAACAGTAGAGGATAAGGACACCAACATCACCCCTTGCCTCCCCGCCAACCAAGGAAGGTATGTAATGGACATAACTTGGGTCTCGCTGGTTGGCAAGAGCCAAATGTTTCTTCCCCTGAGGAACACCAGCCTAACTAAACATCAGGTACTTTGCTGTGATGGGCCTTGCTCAGGATCAAGGACCCCAGGGCAGAAGTGCTGCCCATCAATAATCACAGGTCTTCAATGAATGGCAGCATTGGTAGCTGCTGCTGGTACTACACGGGGATGGACCAAGGCACAGGTAAGTAATGGAGGAAAGGGGCAGGGGATTGGAGTCAGAAACAAAGGCAGAAATGGGGTTCTTTCTTGATGTAATATCCTTCAATCGGACACTGATTGCCTTTAATGAGAACATCTGTCCCTCCAATGCCCTGCTACCAAGAGCCCATTAAAAAAACAACCCGTTCTTCAGATCCCTATGTGGCAAGTTTTTGGTTTACCATTCATCAAATAGCAGCAGCAGGAGGATAAGGTACTCAAGTGAGCACTAATTTCCCTCTTGAGGGTCTCAACTGGCAGGAAGATGGGTAGCTGTCTACAGAGTATCTCACCACAGACTTCATCCCACCCCCTGCCCGACTAACTAGCACACTCCACCAAGCCACATAGGTGGGCATTAAAAGCCCCCTAAGAAGGCATTTTGAAAAGTTGCTTTCTGCATTGTATTATTCTTCCTTCAAGGATTGGCAATGTGCCTGTGACTGTAGACCTTCACAGACACAACTGGAATTCTTCTCAAGCAAGGATTAAAATGACAAGATTTTGAAAATTTGACTCACTACAGCATTAGCAAAGATAAAAGCATTAAAGTCAAAAATTTATAGGTCACCATCATTACTTTGATGAATATTTCACGATTGGCTATAATTACTCCTTTGATAAAGATTTTAACACACTCGGGAGACGAGAAAAAGATGCTCTTCATAATCATGTTTTTGGAAATATTTCCACAGAATTTTACATTCACATGCCCATCAGAAGAGTATATATTTAGACCATATCAGTTCACAATAGGTACCCGTCAAGATCCAAGTTGCTAATGTGGCTCTTATAAGCAAACATGACTGAACATCAAGTGTAGTGTTCATAATTTAGCCAGAAACAATCTAGAATGAGCTAAAGTTGCACATTTGTAACAATTTTCTGTTGTAGCTCTGCATTATGCTTAATCAGTCAAACATATCAATTTATTTGTGGATGGTGAGGAGCCCTGATATTTCCTCCAACTGATTGGTTTGAATAAAATAGCATTTCACCTAATTAATCAGAAGCTAGGGGGATTAATTAAGCCAGCAAATCAAAACAAGAAGCTTTTCTTCTGCCATTTTGTTTTATGGTCCAGTTCAAATTCAAATATCCAAAATAAGACTTGAGCAGGATGAAAATGTATTTCTCAGATCTGGACAAATTCAAGACAACTGTTGTCATAGCTTGTGATAAAATTTATATTAAATTTTGTGAGTATTTTGCCAAAGGCAACTTGAATTGAAATTCCCCTGAATCTTTCAGCATACCTACAGGCTAGCATAAAACAAGCGGAAAATCAGCGCAGATAAAGGGGGTCTATGGGCAACGTAGAGAACACGTGCCGTTTATCTGCTTACATTCCTATTTTGTATCATTGAAAAGAAAATTCGAGTTTGGTAAGAGCAAATCATCATTGCACATATTAAGAACAGAAAGTACAATCTTGTAGGGCTTGCTCTTGATGTTAACATCAAAGGCATAAGAAATGCAGTTCAAACCTTAGGAAAAGAAGCAGGGAATCACTTAAGAAACAGATTTATCCCCCATTAACATCAACTGTGTTCTCTAAAAGCATTACCTAGTAAATCAGGGGCTCATTCACCTTCAGACTTTGCCATCACTCACATGCTAAAGAAAGCAACTTATCTAGGACAGCATCTGTGTGAAGGATTGCAGTCTAGCCATAAAAGGTAATTGCTCTTGTGCTCAAAGTACAGGATCTAGCAATCGATCAAAACAGCTCATAACTCAGCTGGAGTGGAGAAGATAGGTCAGAGCTGGAGTTATCTAAATCAGATGCAGGCTTTTTTTTTACAGATTTGGGAAAGGGTATATAAAGCAAAACAGAAAATGAGAGGAGTTAAGTGGGAGGGCAAGGCTGAAAGAAATTTAATAACCTACCAAATCAGGGGAGAACACCTTCCAATACAAATTAAGAACAAAAGTGCTACAGACGCTTGAAATCTGAAATTAAAACAAAACACTGGAAACACCCATTGGGCTGAATCTTATGGATGGAATCTTACAGAGGAGTCAGTGATATGGGTAATAGCAGATATGCGACAAGATTGGGTGAGATGTCCGATAGGATGCATCTCTACGTCAAGATCATTTACTCCACTACACTTTTCACGAACAGTATGGCAAGATTTTCACCAGGCACAGGCAAGTTGCTAAGTTACCACGATTCAAATGTGTTAAACTCCTTGCTGAAGATCCAACCCACCTCATTGATATTCTGCATCACGTCTGAGTAGTGAGTTGCTGCGGAATGGCAAATGGTGCTTACTCCCTTGGCAAGACATGGATGTCTCTGCATCCTCAAAGGAGCATTTCAGTCTTCACCTGCAAGGGCATAGGCTCTGTCATCGCAAGGGGTGAGGGGTATTGCTGCCCCCACCCATCCAGCATTGTTCTGCCTTGTCATAACTGAAAGGGTGTAAATGAATAAGGTACACTTCGGTAGAACAATAGTCTGTGTTGGGCTTTTTTTATTCATTCATGGGATGAGGGCATCACTGGCTAGGCCAGCATCTATTGCCCATTCCTAATTACCCAGCGGGTAGTTAAGAGTCAACCACATTGCTGTAGGCCTGGAGTCACATGTAGGCCAGACTAGGTAAGGATGGCAGTTTCTGACCCTAAGGGATGATAGTGAATCAGATGGGATTTTCCAGCAATTAGTAATGGTTTCATGGTCATCATGTAGGGGAAAGGTGTTGAGATATTCTGAGGGAATGAGGAGGCAGCAAGGAGGCCTTGGTGGTGTTGAAGGATGGGGTTAACCAGAGCGAGTGAGTGAAGGTGTTACATACAAAGGAGGAGGAGTCAGAGTATGAGCCTTGGTGGGAAGTGAGTGTGGTGGCAAGGACAGGTCATTGACTTTCTTTCAGCATGGCAGGCCGTTCCTCTGGCCGTACGCTACACACCGTAGGGGTGGAAACAGCAATGAATTTGTCCGGTTTGCTAATATACAGTGGGGAAACCCGCTCAGCTTTGCAATCAGCAGCCCTTCAAAAAACTCAACGCAACTCAGACTTAGTCAAAATATTTTAAGGCTGTATTTACATTTTTATTTTGGCTAATTGTGAGTTGCATTGAGTTTTTTGGAGAAATTTTCATCATAAGGCCTAATGTGCTTTATCGCTGTACGTTACCAAACATCATCACCTGCAAGTTCCCCTCCAAGCCGCTCACCATCCTGATTGGAAATATATCGCAGTTCCTTCAGTGTCGCTGGATCAAAATCCCGGAATTCTCTCCCTAAGAGCATTATGGGTCAGGTTACAGCAGGTGAATTGCAGACGTTCAAGAAGGCAGCTCACCACCACCTTCTCAAGGGCAACTAGGGATGGGCAATAAATGCTGGCCAGCCAGCAGTGCTCATGTCCTAAGAGTAAACAACAAAAACTCACCTCATTAATTACCTGCCATACTCCTAAGGCATCTCTCACATCTGATTTACACACCAACTTACACACACCATTCCTTGAACAACTCACTACCCAGCGGTTATCTGCAGAAAGACTGGCATCCCTAGAGTATGCACCATCTTTAAAAGGCTGCTGTACTATCAATGAGCTCTGGCATTCTAAAGCTGCCCTGCTAGAGGGCAGAATCGTAATATGGCAAAGAAGGAGAAGGTGGCACTGTGATTTTTCCATGTAGATTTAGAGGTCCCAGTGGACAAAGGGATACAGAGGAGAGGCGGCCTCTTCTCTGAGGACTGGCAGAGGAAGCCTTGCCACCAAACACTGTCAGCTATGTCCAGTGCCATGTCTAGGGTGCGGAGGAACAGATAGTACTGCCCTAGTCATTGGTCCTCAGGAACGAAGGCATGTCAAAAGTCATTCCACGTGTCCCCTCCTCTCAAGGAGATAGAGAGTAGTGTGCCCTCCCAACGTCTGAAGGCCCTAGTGTCAGAGAGTAACCTGCTGAGGCTTAGTCCTAGGGTACCAGCCACACTCATCACCAACCACTACTCCTCCCATTCCCCGTTAGTTTCTGGGGACGGACCCAACACTGTCCATGGACCACCCCCTTGACTGACATGACCAGACAGCCTGCACAAGACGTACCCAGACTCCTGACCGATGCTAAACATCTCCCTGACCGCATTAGTTATACCCCTCCAACTGGCCACTGTGGCAGACTGACCATGACCCTGGACAGCAGAGGCATGGATACCATGACTGTTGAAACTCCAAGTGGACGCTTGACCATGGCCCATGCCTTTGACTGGCACGGGAGGCTGCCTTTGACATGTTGTGCCAGGATCCTCTGGCTGACAGGTGCCTCTTTGGACGTAGTGAGCACAAGTCTCCTTGGAGTTAGACGCATTGCTGCTTGCTTGCTGAACGTGTAGTGCGTTTGCCATGTAAGCAGCTGGCACATGGAGCAGGTGAGCAATTGATAAAACACAGTGCCATTCTACAAGATGTGTGTCCGCTAGACTGAGGACTGCTGACCCACATCACAAGCTGACCGTTTTTGTGACTGCACTAATTGAAAGGCAAGGCAAGACATGGATACAGCGAGCATACAGGTAGGCACTAAATGAGTGAGATTAGAGAAAGCAGCCCTGAGATACAGCTGAGTCCAGTCTGCAAGCTGGGTGCCTGTGTGCAAAATGTTCCTGCTAAAGCTTTTCACTGTTAGTTGCCAGTGCGCTCTGCAATGCAAGTGTGTGCTTCCAAAGCTCTGTCAGAGAAATGCCAGGATGGTTGTTTGGGATTAGCAGATACTTAATGTCAAATCCCTGGACAAGGGGCCTATGCCCTGGCTTATGGTTTGGTTATAGGCAACATTGGAGTACGTGGCAACTAAATCTGCCAGGTACACAGTCTGGATTTCTTGTTGAATTTTGTTTGGAGAATTGGATATAGTGGGAGGCTGCTGAGGCGAGTTTTATTGTTAACAAGGCATTTAACTTGCTGCCTGTGAAAAGCCCGAAAGATGGAGTGAGTTGCCTCTGACACTGAGATGGACCTCACTGTATTTGTTGTCCAATTCTGCCAAACATCTTGCCATAGACCACATCACAGCCCTGTAAGATTATGCTCACCAGTTCTGGCAACATCTGTGCATAGTAACTCAAGTTACTGTTTCAAGTCAAGTTTAAGTCTATGGAAGAAGAGTCTTATTTAACTCAAACTATTAACACTGTTTCCCTCTCTCCATGCTACCAGATCAGCAGAAATTTTCCAGCTCTTTTGTTTTATATCCTACTACAAATTATCAACTTAGCTTGGACAGTGATTACAAATACTTCCCACCTCACAGTCTCCATTCCTGATGTTATTCAATAGCACAAATTGGATGATAGCAAGCCAAGAGCCCATTTTACATCTCTGCAATTTCACTGATGTATTGGATGTCACAAGTAGCATGTTCTTTGCTGATGCAATGCTAAACCAAAATCCCATTTGACTGCTCTGGTGAATGAAAGAAACTCATGATTCTTTTTCAGAGAGTTGTCCAAATGACCTCAGCATCGTTCCTCTCTCAACTAACCTGTTTGAGCTGCATCCATGGATTGCATGAGTAGCATAGACATAACCCTGCATTGGTTGAGTCCTCTTGGACTCTGCCCCTTGTGACCTATAGCTAGTGTTGATTTACTTGTGATAAGTAATAATTGTTAAGTACAGAAACTTGGTCTATGCTCTCTGTCAACCTGGGTTTGAAAATCAGATAAACTGGGGATTTTTTACATGTTTCTTTCATATCTTTAACTTTTGTGATGATTTTGGAAATAGTTGGGTAGTGCTTGATTTCCAACGATCTACCCCCAGTGAGGCATAACAACACCCAAAAGTAACTAAGTGTAGAGCTGGAGGAACACGGCAGGCCAGGCAGCATCAGATGAACAGGAAAGCTGACATTTCAGGTCAGGACCCTTCTTTCCTGATCCTCTGATGCTGCCTGACTTGCTGTGTTCCTCCAGCTCCACACTGTGTTATCTCTGACTTCAGCACCTGCAGTTCTTGCTAACCCAAAAGTAACTCTTGCTTTGAAGCGCTGATTATCCTGAGTGTCAGAAAGGGACCATCTAAAAGCCAGTTCTTTCTTTCGGAACGTTATTAAAAATTGAGTATTTGTTCAAATTCTTTATTTCAAAAGAAAATTGATCAATAGAAAGTAATTAGTCACTTTCATTAAATTCTACATCTCCCTTGCTGGGCTAATTTACTCAAGCAGCTAAAAATAGATCTCTTTCAGTCATTGATCCAGTCGCTTTTTACTACAGTTTATATTTGAATTTGTTCTGCAGGATGCAATGGAAAACTGTACCGGAACAGTAGGCTGTCTTTAAAGGGATAGTTCAGTTGCAGTTGAGGTACGTTTGCCAGAAGGAGGAAAGAAAGAGCAATGAAAGCCAGCGTTTCTTGCATAATGACAGAGAATTAGCCTAAGATGAAGCAGAGAAGTAGTGTATAAGACAAAGGTTGATAATGCAAGTGAGAACCAGGCTGACTAGGGGAAGCTCTGATGGAAAATGTGAAAAGAGATGCAAAGAGAGAGTGCATGCCTATAAATAGTAAAATGTCGATAACAAGATGGGTGGGAACATTTAGGGATATAAAAACTGGCTTTAAACATGGGAGTGAATTTTAGCTTGGGGCATATTCATCACCTAGACCTGCCCAACTTTACATCTAGCTGCCTCGCAGCAATAATAGAT
>NC_063339.1:26570823-26583920 GCF_021869965.1 Rhincodon typus | reverse complement strand
TGAGGGCGGTGTGGGGATGTGAGGAGGGGTGAAGGGGTGGGTGTGTGAGGGGTGGGGGGAGATGCTGTCCCGACTGTCTGTACGGGAGCAGCCCCTTGGACATTTCCCCCCTCTCCCTCCCCCACCGGTGGCAGTAACGGCGCTGGCTGTGTCGGCAGTAGAACAGAGTGGGATCCCGTCCCCACCGACTCTCCCTCTCCCACCGTCCGACCCCCAACTTTGGATTTTGTTTTGGAGAAAGGTGTGTGTTGGTGGTTGAGGGGGTGCGGGGATTGGGTAATGGGAATGTTGTTGTGTCTGCTCCCACCTGCCTCTCCCTGCCCCAGGATCGAGTGTCGTTCACGACGAGATGGGGAGGTGTGGGGTGGTTTTATGTGCCCGCTCAGAATAACTAACTCTAATGATTGAATGAACAAGTGAAGGGGAAGAGGGCGGGCGGGTGGGAAAACGCCGGAAAGTTGCTCAGTTTGCTGCACTTGGATGGGACTTCAGCTGCTGAACCCGTTTGGTTTGGTCCATCATCAATCTCACGGGCTAATTTGTTTCCAAATAGCAGGGTCTTTTTTTTAACCCCAGAGGGTTGTTTGTACTTTTGGGACTCGGGCCACGTATCGGAGTGAGATTGTGATTGCGGGGTTTTGATTTAGTACTTCAGTTCTCTCCCTGGGCTGTCCATCTGGGTCTGACGGCGAGTCAAACCCACTCCGTGCCGTCCTTTCCAGCCCCGGACTAATTTCCAGCTCTGCTCGTTCATGTTCTCAGCCGGATCTTTCGGCTCTCGTAAGGTAAGTGCTGTTTATTTTCGGAGGTGGGGAAGAAATGACTGTAACAGAGGGTTTTCTTTTCTATTTGTAGACCGGTTACCTCAATTAGTGCAGACACATTTTTAAATTCCAATTTCGAAGAAATTGACTGACAACTATATCGGCTTAAAAAAAATCAATTCGAGCGTCGGTGCATTTTCAAGCAACTTTTTGATCAAAGCGGGAGTGCAGTAGAATCCACATACTTTCAATTTATTTGAATGAATAAATTGAATATTTCTGCCATGTTGATTTCTGTTTACTTTTCGCCTTTGTCTCCTAAAATGTGGTTTTACGGCTTTCTTTTTAAGAACGGGTGGTTTTGATCTGTATTTTTTCTTGCATATGATTCCGATTTATTAATTTAATTTTCCGCAACTTTTAAAAGAAATTAATTGGCGTTTAGGTGTTGAAAGTCTTGTACTATCGACATTGAAACCTGCTTTCAAATGCGCTTTTAGTTGCAATCAGATGAGTTACAAAAGAGTCTATCAATTAATAGTGAGAAGTGATCGGTGAAGTAGCATACAAGCTGGTGGCGAGATAATCGAGTCATGTCAACGCAAAATCAGCTTTGAGCTTGAAGATTCTCTTATACTGTCCAATCAGCCACGCTGTATCTGAAGCCTGGGGGCTGGGAAGCTGGTTACTGCTCATATGATGTAGCCGATAGCCAGTACTCTCCAAGCGGAGAGATGAAGTTATAGGACTCCAGGTGTTAACTTTTACTTTGGTTGTGTTGGAGTCACTAACATCTATATTTCTGTAAACATTTTTATTATTGTGAATATGGTTGACACTGTGATAATGACCAGGTAATTTGTTTTTGTCATGTTGATTGAGGAATATATATTGGCCAGGACATGGGGGATAACTGCACTGGTGTTTGAGATTACACTGTGGGATCATTTATGCCTACTTGAATAGGCAGATGGGGCATTGGTTTAAGGACATGGCATCAGGTTTTTTGCAGGAGACTGAGACAAACTGTTGCCAATGGTCTGAGAATCAAATACTAGAAATAATCCCACATTGCAGCCTCTTGTTGGTGATAGGCTTCTAGTGTAAACCATGGGTTTATGGTGTTACGTATTCATTACTTTGTCAAATGGTTGCTGTGACTTTGGAGATGAGCTGATGATGAATGACGTGATTTTGGGGTGGGGTAAAGTGGGGCAAATATTGCACCAGAGAAATAAGACAAGAACTTGGGATTGGAGATTTGTATTTGTATCAATGGTTACCATATTTCAGTTGCTGAAAGGAACGGAGAAAATAATAGCAATCTCAAGCAGGAGGGGATAGGAAATAGTAATTTCTTCATCTTGGAAGATGTGGAAGAATGCAGGCAAAGAGGAATCCCCATAACTTAAAGTGGCTCTATTTGTACCACAGGCCAAAAGAATAGTTGAAGCCTAAGGTGAGATGTTTCTTTTAGTGCTTGTGCTCCATTCTCACAAATTCCTGGAGGCTGTTTTTCATCAGCATAGCAGGACCTTGCTGGTGGTACTTTTAAGTTCACTGATTCCGCATGATGGCTATGTAACATTGACATGGACAACAATTCCACTGATTATATGTAGCAGCTATTGATTGCACATACATTTCAATTATTATTATTTGTTTCAAAGAACTCCATGGCTTTCTGGCAAGATGGATCACAGTTGTTAAGATTTTGGGCTAGTAATCCAGGGTCTGGATGATGGCTGCTCAAATACCACCATGGCACTTTCTTGAATTGTGAAGCTACCAGCAGCAGTGATGACTGTGAAACTACCAGCTGGTCAAAAAAATCTACTTCACTTGTGTCCTCTAGAGAAGGAAATCTGCCATCCTTAGTCAGTCTTGCCTACATGTGACTCAATTCCCACAGCAATATGGTTGAAACTGAAATGGCTGAGCAAACCATTTGGCTGTATTCAAGCAAGTTACGCATCACCACATTCTCAAGGGCATTTAGGGATGGACAGTAAGTATTGGCCTTGCCAGTGATGCTTATACCTTGAGAATGAATAACAAAAGCCTCTAAGTAGTGCTTGCAGGGTGGATTCCGTTCAACACGGAATCCAAATGGTAGATCTTTGAAGGAAGGCATTATAACTTACCAAGATGAAACTCACAGCTTTAATGAAATTCTCACTGAGATGAAAGTTTGCTGCCATTAGTTGGACTATTCACTTGCCCCTTCAGAGTCAGATAATTAATAATAGGAGGTCTTGTAGGAACCCAAATAAGAAATAAAGTTGACATTCAATAAAATTCATTTAACTATTTCTGTTTCCTAATTTTGGCACTTAACTGCATGTATATTTTTATTAATGTTATACTGCTGCATTACTCTAAATGAGTGAAAGATGATGATGCATTGTGTTAATGCTACAGTGGGCAATGGTTATGAGGGATAAGTCTCCTATCTGCTGCTAAACAAGTTGTTTATTTCAGCTGTACAGTTGTGAGTGAAACTCACCGGTGTCACCTGTGATGTGTGATGGCCTTTTGATCTGGAAACTCTGTAGGAAGGAAAAAGTTTAATTTATTTAAAGTAGCTGCAGAATCTGTAACTGTTCATAGGAATATTTCAAAAAGATTTAAGAGTTTTCATCAATTATAGTTTTCTTGGGTAAGAAGAAGCACTGGTTTATGTGACCTGCAAACCCTTGACCTGGAAGCACTGCCAATGGAAAGGATAGGTAAAAAGCTATGCAGCCAGGGGCACAAAAAAGTTCTGCAGGAGGGTCAAAGAAACGACCAACAAAGAAGCAACTCCTGTAAAGAACAAAAGACAGCTAGAGGCAGAAGGCAGTCACCATACAGATGCACAACAGAAAGAATCCAGATACAGACAGAAAGGTGAATACACGCTCATGTCTTCAGCCGTAATTTGGATATCATAATTGCCTTTTGGTAGGGTCATGTTTAGGACTTTATCTCTCAGTTCCATATATACAGCAGAGATTTACAGACAGTCAGAAGGCTGATTAGAAAATTTTACCCTTGATGGCTTGGGTCTTTCTTCACTGCAACCTCTAGGATGCTTTCAGGTTGTCTTTTAAAAATGTGTGTTCTCTGTACTTTGTTCATAAATGGAAGGATATTGTTTCCAACGAGAATCACTTTTGAGTAAATACAATGGGAGATTTATCACTATGCCTGTTTCTCTAGTAACTTTAGCTGATGGTGTCTTATGTTCACTTTTAAATCTGATAAAGCAGTTTAAGTATATCTCTCCAGGGACTGCTACTCTCACTGGCATCACTCTTTTACAGTAGCTGCATTGTGTGCATGGTAAGGAACCAAAGTTGCAAGTTTTTCATGTTTTCTAATGTATTAGAGAAATGTGTTAATCTCAATTAAAAACCACATGGATTTTATATTGGGATTACATGACAGTGGTAATTTGAGTTCAGTGGGTAATTCTAACCTGCTCAGTAGTCAGTCTGTGAAACAAGCACAGGGATCTTACTAAGTACAGGCAGTTGTCAAATTGTTAACTTTGTGTCACTTGAAAAAAAAACTGGCAGTGTTGTCAATCAAATAAATTTTCATTATTGCTTTGAAAATGTTCAACCATGGTCCAAAAATTAATTAAATCAAAAATGAAGTAATCACATGACCAACTGGTGGATTTTATTTACCTGGTGCATTGCTTTGCAAGATAATATACCAGGTGACAGTTGTTTAAATTGTAGGTTGTAGTTCCGAGCAACATGTTGCAAATCTGTGGATCTGCACCTGTTAGTGAGAGCCAGACAATGTCACAAATAGAACATGTAACATTTCTGAAACAATTTATTGATAAATGGGGTGGGTGAGCTGAAATTGGGACTGTCTATTCAAAGTGGTAACCTTGTGTAATGCCAATAATTAATAATCTGAATACTTCTGACAAGATTGATGTGCTCTATTAATCTGAAATGTGAATTGCTTGCAGATCTTCATGGATTTTGATCTGTATCAACAGATCTGCTGCCACCTACAGTGACTTAACTTGATTGCTTATTCATTCAAGCTTATTGCCTATTTGTTTTGACTGTAGAAAATAATATGTAGTCCAGACACAAACTGCCGTAGATTAAAAATAAAAACAAAGAAGTCCAAATGCTGGAAATCTGATACCTATGCAGAAAGTGCTAGAGCAGAGGTCAAGTTTCAAGTCCAGTGACCTTTCTTCACAACAGAGATGCTCTGCGGATGGGTCACTGGAATCAAAATGTTACTTCTGGTCTGTCTGTCTCTGTCTTTATATAGGTACTGCCAGACCTGCTGAGTTTCTTTAATTCTTTCTGTTTGTGTGGCGGGTAAGTAAGATGGATTTGGATTATATCATGCATTAGCTGTGTCTTTCCTGGTATGATCCTTAAAATCCTTGAAAAGAATTAATTAAGAAAGATAATCAAATTGACTGCAATGATGACCCAACTTCCATTCCTGTTTCCCAGGTTAGCTGATATGATCAGTGGTTCTCCGCAAGTTATGTGCCTCCTCTTCTTCATACCCACCATTGCCCTTCTCAAAAACTGTATTCTGTCACCATCCTCACCATTCTGTCAAACTACACCTCCGCCTCTAAACACCCTTACCTCTCCATAGTTCACGATTATAATGTCACCACCCGTGTTTGTGCAAATCTTACTTGAACTTGATGTCTGCATCCCGCCAATCTGGTTTATGCCCCTGTCACAATATCAAAACTTCTGTTACCAAGGTCACAAGTAACTTCCTCGGTGACTGACAGTAGTAAACTATTGCTTACATAGACACACAGCGTTGCAATTGCTGGAAATCTGAAACAAAAACAGAGTTCTGGAGAAACACGGCAGGTCTGGCAGCATCTGTTGAGAGAAAAATAGTTAAAGTTTTGAGTCCAATGACCCTTCGTCAGAAGTATTACTTGTAGCCCTTAACAACCTATCTGCATCCTTTGATGTGATTGATTACACTGTCCACCTCCAACACCTCAGCTTCATCAGCTAATTAGGTGGAGATTGCTTTTGCCTGGTTCCGTTCTCATTGTTTTAAAATTCTTGTCCTTGGATTTACATCCCTCCCTTCCCTCAGTCTTCCCAATCCCTGTTATCTCTTCCAACCCCAGAATCCACCAAGATATCTGTACTCTCTTAGTTTTGACGTCTTGGTTGTTGGTTTTAATTACTGCTGCAAACATGACAGTTCCTTCTGCAGACTCTGCCCTAAGGTTTGAAATTTCCTTCCTAAACTTAGCACTTTTCTGCCTCACTTTCTTTCTTTTACGATACTCTTTAAAACTTACTCCTTTGGCAAACCTTTTGGTGATCTACCTTAATATCTCCTTCATGTAGCTCAGTATGACAGATCTGAGCATTGACTGTCCAAATGTTAGAAATTGGAAGCTATCAGACTCTTCTTCTTTTCACAGTAACCAAGAAACTGCATCAAGCACCTGACCATTCGAAGGTGGTGGGAGATTTAGACTGGACAGTCGAATAGCTTGTTTGTCAAGTAGAAGACCGAATGGGATAGAGTGAAGAAGCTAATAAGGTTAGTGTTTGGGCTCAGCCTTTACATGACCAAAAAGTTCAATAGTAGACTTACCTTTCTATCCCTTGCAGGGATAACTGAGAATTACTTTTAAGTCTCATTCTTCCAACAAACTGATATTGGAAATTCATCATGCCTTTCTTTCATTTTGTTGTATCTCAGCATTTCTACATATGCTTTGATGTGGGATATGTGGTTAATTATCACCCTCATACTATGCAACAAAATGATTAAAATCATATATGTTTTAAACAATTAAAAATTTATTTCAATACTATGGCCTATTTAGTGTTTTATTCAGTTGCAGTGTCGCATCCGACTTTTTGCTTCGACTAATGCAGGCAAGGATCCTGCATGAATTTCTGACCACCTTATCTATCTATCCAGTTCACTGAAGATTTCACATCCTGCCATTTGTTGTTTATTCTTTTCCCTTGTTAGTCTCTTCCAAATTAATTACTGCACATTTCTTCTAATTGAACTCCTTTTGCCAATCTTCAACCTACTGGACTGTCTGTCGATATCTTTCTGCAGCCTACAGTCAAGTCAAGAACAAAAGATGGGACCTGAAAAGAGCACTCCTCAGTGGGCAAAATATAATCTGCATTGCCACAGGCCATGGATATTTTTTCCCAATCTCTCAATGGAATTAAATAATCGGGGTAAAACTTATAGAAGGAACAATTGGGGCAGTAGATCATTATAGGATTAGATTGTACATTCCAGTTTTGCTCAAAGATACATTGTGCCAACCTAAGCTGGAGGAACAACACCTGATATTCCGCCTTGGGAGCTTACAGTCCAGTGGTCTCAATATTGACTTCACCAGCTTCAAAATCCCTCCACCCCCAGCCTTATCCCATGTCCAGCCCTTCCCCCTCCTCCATGCCTCCCTGACTTGACCTACCCTGTCCATCTTCCTACTCACCTATCTGCTCCACCCTTCCCAATGACCAATTACAATAAAGCCCTACCTGCATCCACCTAACCATCCCACCTACCCTTCCCCCAGCTGCACCTCCTCCCCCTATTTACTTCTGGGCTCCCCTCCCCCTGCCCAGCCCTGATGAAGTGTTTCGGCCGGAAACATTGACTTTCCTGCTCCTCGGATACTGTCTGACCTGCTGTGCTTTTCCAGCTTCACATCTACTGACTCTTTTCATTACAAATCTACTTATAACCTTTATTATTGTCAACTGTGTACAGTTGGGAGAATCTGCTAACAATTTTCATGGGAATTTGGGAGATTGATAGTTCGGTGCAGAGGGGGAAGTGAATACTGAGTAGCTCAACAGAAGAATAAACAAGTGAATATGCCATATAGATAATCAGAGTAACTATTTGGATCTGAGGGGTAATATTAAAATTAATAAGTTGAGGACACTAACATTAAAGGGTTCCAAATTGAATTAATAACTTAAATAATAAATTGAAGTAAGAGCACTCTTGAAATTTAAAGTTTAAAATTTATATCATGGGACAGCTGAGAACTGTTGCTTGAAGAGAGCAGAATCACTGCAGGGCATATGAGAGATTGAGAATGTTCTGGATTGTAGATTCCAGGAGATAGTTACCCTGGATCTGTAGAGAGTTCAGGGTGATAGCAGCCATTTGAAAAGGTAGGAAGAGGCAGGCAGTGAAGGAATTCTTCGGGAGTGTGGCATTCTGAAACTGATTTGAATATAGTGTTTTATACCAAGGAAGGTGAAGGTACCTTAGAAGGGTTGCATGATACGTAGCTTGGTAGCATGGGGCAAATGGCTGTACACAGAAATGTGTAGAAATACCGTGGTCGTAGGGGATAGACAGACATTCCTGAAACCAATGATATGAATCCCACATAGTTTGTTGCCTCCCTAAAGGTAGTTCTGAACATTTTCAGCAGGAAAAGGAAAAAGCCGGATATCATAGCCGATGTGAGAACCAATTTTTAAAAAAATTTCAAAATATACTTCATTTGTAAAAAAAAATCTTTATATATATACATAGTCAGAAATGCAGTTCAGTTCTGTACGGTGGCATATCAAGGAAACAAACATTGGAGTTTGACTCTATCCAAACAAATTAAAGCATCCCTTACTTGAACAAGATTATGTTTACATAATTTGAGGCACCGAGAAGGTCTGCTAACTGAATGGACCCCAATTTAACTTTGACAGAAGGACCTCAGACAGTGGTCTTTCCTCACTGTGCCTTGGTGGCAGGTGCCCCAAGTTTTAATGCATCCCTCAGCATGTAGTCCTGGACCTTGAAACGTGCCAGTTTGTAATATGCAATTGAGGTCACTTCGTTGTTCTGGATGACCAACAAGTTTTGGGCAGACTAAAGAGTTGATGGTCCTCCAGGTGCAGTTGATATTTGTCTCAGTGTGTGTCTCATGGAACAGAACATGGAGCACAGAGTCCTGCATCACGGAATTCCTTGGGACGAACCTTGACAAAAACCACTGCATCTTTTTCCAGACTTACTTTACAAAGGAACATTCCAGAAGGGGATGTGTGACAGTCTCAACCTCCCCCCAACATCAGCTTTGAGGGCAGCGTGCGGTGGTGCCAACCGATTGGGTGCATGAAGGCTCTCACAGGTAGTGCCTTCCTCACCACCAGCCAAGCAATGTTTTGGTGCATGTTGGAAAATTCTGGTGATGAGGCATTCTGCCAAGTGACTTTGACGAGTCTGCTTAGGGAACCACACGACAAGATCCGCCCTCTCCTTTTCCCACAGGATCTCAAGGATGTGATGTGCTAACCACTTCCTGATGGACTTGTGGTCAAAGCTGTTTTTCTTGGCAAATTTCTCCACAAGGGACAGGTGATTCGGAATGGTCCAACTACTTGGAGCATTCCGTGGCAACAAGGCCAGTCCCATCCTTCGCATCGCTCAGGACAGGTAGAGCCTCAGTACGTAGTGACACTTGGTGTTTGTAAAACCGAAGGTCTTCACACAGCTTGATGCAGCCACACAAAAAGGTGGCCATCAGAATGAGGGCAGCGTTGGGTATGTTCTTCCCCCCACCTTACCCAGAGCTTTGTACATGGTGTCCCTCTGGACATGGTCCATCTTAGACCTCCAGGTGAAGTGGAAGATGGCTTAGGTGACTGCAATGGCACAGTTTAGGGGAATTGGCCAGACCTGCGCCACATACAACAACTGAGGTAATCATCTTTAAGATTGCCTGGTGGCGATTTTTCAAGCCAAGATACTAAGTCTAGCCTATCCTGAATGCATCCATCAAAGAAAACCAGGAAAAATCACTCAGAACAGCACCATCGTTGCAGGCCATTGCATACCCCAGTTTTATGACACTTGTTGCTATATTTCAGCAGTTAAATGATCTAAAGTTACTTATACAGTGACTGAGGAGAGGTAAGTATGTGGGTAAATGAGGGGGTTGGGTGGCAAGTGGGTAGATAAGGGGGTTGTGTGCCATATGGATGAGGAGTGGACAAGGTGGATAGGACACCAGGTGGTAGAGGGAGGTAGAATTAGAATTAGGTTTATCGTTACATGTACCCAATTACACGAATACAGTGAAAACTGTACAAAGGTGCCATTCTCAGCGCCATCTTATGTACAAAGATACCTAGGTACAAAATCTTAGAAAAATAAATAAGTTAGAAGTTAAACATTACAGTTCTTCTTAGTGTAAAGTAGAAAAATAAAGAAATAAAGTTAAAAGTTCAATATTACAGCCCTTCTATAGCCATGGGCCTGCGGTTGCTCCACACTTTGCTTTCCCCATGAGGGCTCGTTCTCCCTCACACTTGGCCTACACTTCCCACGAGGGCATGCTTTCTCCTGCGAGGTAGGGTGCCAGGGAAGTAAATGAGAGCTAAGGGTCAATGACATGGTTGGGTGAGTGGTGCCATGGGGGCGCATTTTGATTACTTTGGAGGTATGTTGGTGGTGGGGGGTGCTGCAAGGGAGGGGGAGTGGGGAAGGGTCGTGTTCATGCATTAAATCGGGCACAGTCATGTTGAGTGGGGTGTCGGGTTTGACAGGGTGGGTTGTGGACACAGGTGTAGGTTCCGATTGGATTGGATCAGATGGGTGTGGGAGTGAAGTATGGGGGAGGGGTGTATGGTTTCGATGTAAGTGGGAGAGTAAGTGGTGGGCTGGGTGTTCAGTTTCCTCGTTATCTAAGATGTACAGTAGGTTTGTAATGCTCTAACTGTTCAGGGGTAACTTTGAACCTTCAGTGAGTCAGAACCTACCCTCTCAAGCTCTCTGATTTTAACGGGAGAGTTCCAGATCAGCAGCATTGCTAAGTGGAGGTTCAATTTCCTGGGAAAATCCTATAAAGTTAGCCGTGTCAGGGATCCTGTGTGGACCTGAAGCTCAACCCAAGCCTATGCTGCTCCAATCAGCTATCTCGCCATCGAAATATTTTGGCCTTGAATAAATAATGAGTGACTGCTTCCAGTAGTAGAAGGATTAGTAACTAGAGGACACAATTTGAGGCACTTGCCTAAAAAAACAGAATTGACAAGAGAAAACTTATTTCTCCTGACCTAATTGTCATGATGTGGAATGCGCTGGTGGAAATGTTGGTGAAAGCAAGTTCAAATGTAAAGCGGTGTAAGATTGAATTGAAGTATATACATGTTAATTCATTCAGCATGATGAATATGCATTTTCAAAAGAGACTTTGGTATATACTTGAAAGAAAAACATAATATTTCCAGGACACAGAGAGAGCAGTGAAGTAGAGTTAGTTGGAAAGCTCAACCAGTGAGCCAAGCACAAAAGAAAAGGCTCCTTCTGTGCTGTCCCGCTCGAGGATTCTTA
Organism: Rhincodon typus; assembly: GCF_021869965.1. Taxonomy (NCBI): domain Eukaryota; kingdom Metazoa; phylum Chordata; class Chondrichthyes; order Orectolobiformes; family Rhincodontidae; genus Rhincodon; species Rhincodon typus. Next base: position 26,572,812 of record NC_063339.1, on the reverse strand, counting down.
AGATCCAATTAATAAGTTGTTTATCTAATAACAGTTAATACAACTCAATCTAAATACCCACATTTTTTTTTGCTCTTTGAATCTTTGCACTGCATAAAAATGTTTGCAAATAATGTGAACATGCAATATTCCAAATTATTCCTTATCATTAAATGATATTCGAAAAAGTTGGCTAGTTTTGAGGCTGAAATGCCCCTAGTTTCAGTTTTGCTGAGTGATATTCATGTCTTGCAGCAACTTTGCTCATGCAATATTTTGTTCTTTGCCTCACGAATTATTTAGTTGGGTGGTTGGGTGCATTTTTCTGGGATAGTAATGCTGAAGAGGTGGAAATGCCCAGCATTTAAGCCTCTGGTGCCATATTTAAACTATAGAATCACAGCAGTGCTATGGCCCAGAAGGAAACCATTTGGCCCGTTGTGTCTGCATCAGCTCTCCAAATGAGCATTATGACTTAATTCCATTCTCATACCTTTCTCGCATACCCTTGCACGCTGCTTCTATTTAAATAATCAAACAATACCCTCTTGAATGTCTCAGTTGAATCTGCCTCTGCCATATCTCCAAGCAGTGCCTTCCAGAACTGAACCAGTTATTGTATGAAAAAGCTTTTCCTCACCTCGTGTTTGCTTCTTTTGCAAATCACTTTAAACCAGTGTCCTCTCATTTTTAGATAACAAGGTGTAGAGCTGGATGAACACAGCAGGCCAAGCAGCACCAGAGGAGCAGGAAAGCTGACATTTTGGGCCTCGACCCTTCTTCAGAAATAGGGGAGGGGAAGGGGGTTCTGAAATAAATAAGGAGAGAGGGGGAGGCGGATAGAAGATGGATAAAGGAGAAGATAGGTGGAGAGGAGACAGACAGGTCAAAGAGGCGGGGATGGAGCCAGTAAAGGTGAGTGTAGGTGGGGAGTTAGGGAGGAGATAGGTCAGTCCAGGGAGGACGGACATGTCAAGGGGGCGGGATGAGGTTAGTAGGTAGGAGATGGGGGTGGGGCTTGAGGTGGGAGGAGGGGATAGGTGGGAGGAAGGGCAGGTTAGGGAGGCGGGGATGAGCTGGGCTGGTTTTGGGATGCAGTCAAGGGAGGGGAAATTTTGAAGCTTGTGAAGTTCACATTGATACCATTGGGCTGCAGGGTTCCCAAGCAGAATATGAGGTGCTGTTCCTGCAACCTTCGGGTGGCATCGTTGTGGCACTGCAGGAGTCCCAGGATGGACATGTCGTCTGCGGAATGGGAGGGGGAGTTGAAATGGTTCGCGACTGGGAGGTGCAGTTGTTTATTGCGAACCGAGTGTAGATGTTCTGCAAAGCGGTCCCCAAGCCTCCGCTTAGTTTCCCGGATGTAGAGGAGGCCACATCTGGAACAGCGGATACAGTATACCACATTAGCAGATGTGCAGGTGAACATCTGCTTGTTGTGGAAGGTCTTCTTGGGGCCTGGGATGGGGGTGAGGGGGAGGTGTAGGGGCAGGTGTAGCACTTCCTACTGTATCCGTTGTTCCAGATGTGGCCTCCTCTACATCGGGGAAACTAAGCGGAGGCTTGGGGACCGCTTTGCGGAACACCTACGCTCGGTTCGCACTAAACAACTGCACCTCCCAGTCGCGAACCATTTCAACTCCCCCTCCCATTCCTCAGACGACATGTCCATCCTGGGCCTCCTGCAGTGCCACAATGATGCCACCCGAAGGTTGCAGGAACAGCAACTCATATTCCGCTTGGGAACCCTGCAGCCCAATGGTATCAATGTGGATTTCACAAGCTTCAAAATCTCCCCTCCCCCTACCGCATCCCAAAACCAGTCCAGCTCGTCCCCGCCTCCCTAACCTGTTCTTTCTCCCACCTATCCCCTCCTGCCACCTCAAGCCGCACCCCCATCTCCTACCTACTAACCTCATCCCGCCCCCTTGACCTGTCCGTCCTCCCTGGACTGACCTTATCCCCTCCCTAACTCCCCACCTACACTCACCTTTACTGGCTCCATCCCCG
>NC_063339.1:26569230-26570323 GCF_021869965.1 Rhincodon typus | reverse complement strand
TCTCACATTTTCAAACTGTCATTCATAACAAAGGGTTGACTGTGGTACAGAATAGTGCATTTTGTTTGCAAGGTTACTTCATGTGTTTCCATGTATTGGTGGTTTTTTAAATGTATGGACTTATAAGATATCATTATGAATATGTTCATTTTAACATTTCCACTGAGTCAGGGAGATCTTCATCTTGAATGAAGGTGCCTTTGGGTTTAACAAAGTGATTTGCTTCATGAGGTTCCAGCACCTGAACCTGTGAACTTTAAGGAGGTTTGTGTAGAATTTCAGAAGGACATAGACAAATTTGTAGAATGAGTGGAAGCTTGGCAGATGAGGTTCAATGCAAAGAAATGTGAAGTGATTCATCTGGGTAGGAAGAACATGGAGAGACAGTATAAAATAAAGGCTGCACTTCTATACAGATCAGTGGAGCAGAAGTACCTGGGCGTATATGTGCAGAAGTCATTAAAAGTGGCGGGGCAGTATCCTTAGCTTTATTAGTAGTGGCACAAAGTCCAAGTGCAAGGAAATTTTGTTGAAGTTGTATGTGACACTATTTCAGCCATCTGGAGTACTACATCCCGTTCTGGTGCCACGCTACTGGAAATATGTGAAGGTATTGAGCAGAATCCAGAAAAGATTTGCAAGAATGGGCCCAGGGATGAAGAACTTTGGTTCTGAAAATAGATTGGAGAAGTAGGGACTGTTTCCCTTGGAAAAGGCTCAGAGGTGATATGAGAAAAAACTCCTTAATGTAACAAGTGAATGCACTGCCTAAGAATGTGGTGCCAGCAGTGGAGACAGGTTCAAGCAAAGCATTCAAAATTGAATTATATTGTTTACTGAAAATTGAGAAGAATGTGTGTGGTTATGTGGAGAAAGCAAGAGAATGGCACTAAGTGAATTGCTCACTCAAAGGGTACTTTAGACTTAAGATAACAAGGTGTAGAGCTGGATGAACACAGCAGGCCAAGCAGCATCAGAGGAGCAGGAAGGCTGACATTTTGGGTCTGAAGAAGGGTCTAGGCCCGATACGTCAGCCTTCCGGCTCGTCTGATGCTGCTTGGCCTGCTGTGTTCATCCAGCTCTACACCTTGTT
>NC_063339.1:26553523-26568830 GCF_021869965.1 Rhincodon typus | reverse complement strand
CAGCAGGCCAAGCAGCATCAGAGGAGCAGGAAGGCTGACATTTTGGGTCTGAAGAAGGGTCTAGGCCCGATACGTCAGCCTTCCGGCTCGTCTGATGCTGCTTGGCCTGCTGTGTTCATCCAGCTCTACACCTTGTTATCTCAGATTCTCCAGCATCTGCAGTTCCTACTGTATCTGAAACAAGTACTTTAGACTTGATTGGTTTAATGGTATCCTGCATGGTGATTCTGGGGTGAAACAGTGATCATTTACTCCAACTTGCATCAAATCTTTATAAGTATTCATAGAAAGGCTCTAGCATCTTTGTTTCTGCTGCTATTTTATCAACATTCTGGGACAGAGCATGCAAAAACTCAGTAAATATTCTCGCTTTAGTCTGTGCCAAGACAGAAAAAGAGTTGTGCAATACCTTAACTGTTGGGATCTGTACTGAGTAAACTTTTGACATGAGACAATTAAACAAATGAGGGAGGAAGTGGTTCTTACACCACTCATCTTCCCTTTCATTTTAAATAGCTTTTTTCTATTGTAATTTCCCTGAAATTTTACTTCATGCGTCACACACATCATACACATATTGACTGGGGAGATGATGCAAGCTGTAGTGGAATCAAATGGTCAGTTTAGCACCGCAATGTGATCAAAAATAAGTTAATCCACCACATTTTTTCAGCTTTTTTCAAGAAGCTTAAGCTTTTGTAAATTACTCTAGGCTGGTCTTTCTGACATTTAACATATTATAATGACATAGAATAGTGTGTTAAAATAATTGGGCCATGTATTAAATCATTTCAAGGAAAGGGCCCAACTGATTGATGGCAATTCAGCATGAAGTAAATCCCACAATCCTATACCTAACACAGAGGTCATAATTTTACCCTCAGGATAGCAGGCAGGAGTTGGGGTCAGTGATAATAAAACAGTGTTATGCCAGGCCACTGTACCTGTCACCTGCCTACTTATACCAGTGCTGGAGGTAACATCCATGTGTGAGCATTGATAGTTAGATGTTGGAGTCATGCTGTATCTGGTAGTCACCTGATCACCACATACTCACATATTCTAGCTGGAAGATCTGAATGTTGATAAGGAAAGGAAACTCTTCTATTTCTGTTACAAATATCCCCAACCTAGCCCAATCTAACCCAATCCAAGAACAATGAGGCCAGTTGGAATAACATCTTGACTACTTTGAGGATAATAGCTGACCTTCCTGATCTGTATCGTTTAGTTCTACACAACTTTAAAGCCTGCTGACATTTCAGAAGAAGTTGATGGAATGTTTTCAATACCTATTGCTATTATAATTATTTTGATTCCATCCAATGAAAAGTCAGATGCTTTGTGGCACAGTGGTAATTTCCCTACCTCTGAGCCAGGAGGCCTGGTTCATGTCCCACCTGCTCCTGAGGTATGTCATAATATGTTTAAAGAAACTGATTTTAAAAAATACCAACAACGAATGGTCATTTTTCACCATGCAGCTTGCCAATCTGAGAATGATAAATGCTCTTTTTAAAACTTTATTTCTTTTTGTAATGCTGCTGATTACTGTTAAGAGTTCAAAAGGTTGCAATATCCGTTTGGTCAATGCAAATTTGTTCCTTGATGAGCACGAGTTGCAATTCCTTTGCATAAAAGCAATCATTGAAACATGCAATGCAGAAAATATGTAATGAAGTCTTCAGGATATTATTTATGCCACATTCAAATTTCAGACAAAGCGTACCCTAAAGTTAACAAATTATCCTGAGGCTCTGCTGATAACTAACCACTAGGAGGTGTCATAGAGTGACTTGAGATGATTTATCCCTCCAAATTAAGTTATTTATTCTCCATGAATGGAAATGCCTGGTCCCACTCAACCCTCAAAAAGCGCAACTGAAGTGCAAAATCTAATGTTTGAACATAGCTGAAAACCCTTATCTTTATACTTGCATTATATAGCTGACAATCCAGTGTGATGGATTAACATCCTGGAATACAAAAGCAAAATGAAAGTAGGGTAGGAGGGTCCTAATGCCACAGCAGGTTAAATTCACAAAATCCCGCAAGTAATTGGTTATTGGAGGTCACAGATTTAAGATAATGGGAAATAATTTGGAGCAGAAATGAGGATTTTTTCAATACAGTGAACTGTTCAATGTGGAAAACTTTGTCTAAAGAGGCACCGGAAGTAAATTGAACAATAACTTTTCAAAAGAATTTGGAGAAATATTTGAAAAGTGCAGAGCTGTGAGGACACAACAGAGGTGTGGAACTAATCAGATCAATGTTTCAAAGTGCTGACAGGTACATGTTGGATCAAATTCTCTAGTATCATGTGTGCTTATGAATTTATTGTGTCATTGACTTGAGTTGCGGACATTTCAGACACTAGGTACTTGACCTTGAAGGGGCTATGGTCCCTGCCACCTCCTGAAAGCTGCAGGGACTCCTCACACTGTGAAATAACGGTTGCTCACAGTCATTTAATGTTATTAGTAGAATGGGGATGGGATTTATCAGCCTCATGGGCAGCAAGTACCAGCTCAGAGAGCTACTAGCCAATCAGATGCCAGCAGTTCTCCAATGCCCAATAGCATCATTGGGAACTATATCCATTTTAGATTAACCTTGTTGTGACCAAACAAGGGGTCAGCTCTATAAATACAGTTTTGCAAGGCCTGCACTTGTGACTTGAAGGTGCATTAAGTGTTGTATTGAGATGGAGGGGAGAGGCTATGGTGTCTGAGGATTGAAGCTAGAGAATGGGAAGCCATAGTGGCCCATGAAGGGCTTATATTCCTGCCAGGCTGGGTACTTAATGTGGGCTCTCTCTGCTGGCTAAATTCCTATGATATTGGAATGAGACTCTTATGTGGACATTAATAGTGCACTTTTAATTGGCCTACTGGTAGGTGAGTCGTCTGGCTCTACTCTTTTCTCCTGGTAAAATTGCTATGAGACTAGGGAGGGAGCAGTGATTGGCCTGCATGTTAGATTTTTATGTTTCCCTGCTGCCCCCACAGCTTCAAACTCACTGGCTGGGGAGCACAAAACCCAGCCTGAGAGTGGAAAACATGCTTGTTAAATAATGACTATGGGTTGTGCCATGAAGATATCTCCTATGTACATTTTTGAGCATTAATTATGACAGTTTTTGAAAAGATGAAGACCAACAAAATGACTGAGAATGCAAACAGTTTACAATGTAATTCAGTGACTCTCTGGAATTATCCTTATCTTTGAGGGAGTGCCTGGAATTTTTCACTGTAGGATGTCAAAGTGTCAAAAAGATGAACTACAAATAGATAAATACACTGCAAAATGAATAGTAATTTCCTGTGAGTTGGTCCATGCTGTGAATGGCATGGAAAGACAATAGTCTATGCAACAGGTGTTTTTCCTTTTTAAGGATATGCAAGGACAAGAGTTTGAAGCCAGTTTCAACTCTGGTCACAGCTGAGAAAATGTCCAATTATTCCCATGCTGCTGGTTTTTTTTAAAAAAAAAAAGAAAAAATTCTCCTTGCTGGAAGCCAGAAAGGAAGTAAAATGCCAGCTGAGAGGAAGCAGGATAAAGATCTTTCAGCTGACCTGTTAAAATCAAGTCTCTCAATCAATGACTCAGCTACCTGCCTCAGTGCCACTGATATCACCCAATGTAACATGCATGACATCCCATTGACTACTTTTCACAGAACTTGGAGGCTGATATGTTTTTTTTTTTTACTTTTAGTGTTTTAAAGCTGCCCTCATTTTTAATCTGTTTGTATATGTGTTGCATTATTATTTCTTTTGTTTTGTAACTAAAACTTTCTCTCATTCAAAGAAAAACTAGTTAATTTGCCAGCTTTTAAACAAGAAATTTATTTGGTCTGGGAGAAAGACATCCACAAGAAAACAGTTCCTTTTTAAATTAACCTCATTGTGACAGACAGTCAATGTAATGTCTGACTGTCTGTAAAGAAGGGAAGCCAGTCCATTCCTCCATACCTGAGAGCTTGACAATTTAGGGTATCCTATCTGGAACCATAATTGGAGAACTTTGTTTGGGACTGGTCCTAGTTGTAAGTACAAGCTATGAACTAATCTACTAACTTATCCTTTTCCCTGGCGCTGTCAGATTAAATTGAACTGTTTGCAACCGAATATTGCATTAGACCCAGAAATGAACTTCTGACTGCATACCCAAGACTACTTATTTCCACTTCTGAAATGCCCCCAACTCTGCCTCAGCTCATTTACTGCTGACGCTCTCATTTATGCCTTCATTACCTCTAGTTTGACCAGTCAAAGATGTTATTCTCCTGATAACCAGTATGTGTTTGGGGAGACCAGCAAAAATTTTTACTGTTTAGATTTATTCACAAAGTGGAACTTTAGAAGTCTAAAACTTCTAAATCTACAATGAGACAGCAATGATAATAAGTGTCTTTCTAATCTTTTAGTTAATCAAATGACCCAATTAACAAATGAACAACCACTTAAGTTGACAGTGACCTTTTTGTAACAAGAATAAAACATGTGAAAGGAAATGTATCAATGTAATTTAAGGGATGATAACGTCCTCAGTCCTTGTGGTGCTGTCTTTCATGGAAGGCCTTAAGCACACTTATGGAAACTACATTTTCCCCGTACAATGATGCCTGCATGCAGACAAACTCCCCAGTTGAGAATCTCCTCTACACCTTACTGATTTGTTAACAGTCACCATGGCCAGGTCAAGAAACAAACCAAGGAAGATGTCTTCTGTCCTGCCTGACCCCTCCTTGCCCAGATATATACTTTATAAGCAGGGATCACAAGAAATCGATCAATGATTAAACTCTGCAGCTAGGAACTTGTGGGTATGTTGTTGTAAAGACTGTCTTGTAAGCTTTGTGCTTTTTAAAATTATGGACTGAAATGAGAAACAACTTTTAAAACAAGTGTTTTTAAAGACATGCATATTTTGAAAGCAACTAACTTGATACTTCCTGCAAGTATTGTTTAAATAGCTGTTTGTAACTAAGCAGTATTTGAAGTGGTTGCAGACAAATTGAAGCTGAAGGATTCTGGGTACAGATATGACTGGGTGGCAAAACAAAGTTGGTCTATGGACTGGTGACCAGTTAATGACAAAAGCCATTTGCCTGTGTGTTCAGGTAACTGAACAACTTGGGGATGAGAACAACTACAGATCTCTATTGCCACAGAAGCTGTCTTTGTTCTCTGCAGTCAAAACCTATTTTAACCCTGAAGAAATCTACTTCATCTTTCGTTCAGTGGTTGCTGTTAGCTGTGAGTTTTACCAGCCAAGTCAGAGAACTTTTATAAGTGAATGAGCCAAGTAGTGTCTTTTGTGAATCAGTAGAAGCATCCAGAGTAGGATGACTGAAAGCAGCATTCTGACAAGCTAAAGAATCATAAAGATCATCTCAGGAACCTGTGAATAGAAACCACTGAACTACCTCCTATTTTTCTTGTCCATTTGTTTGTATGTGAGGGCAATTTAAAAGGGGAATACAGTTTTAATTTGTGTTATATACCAACAGTTTATAACTGTTTACTTGAGGCTAGAGTCCAGTTACTTGTAATAGATAGTGAGTATTGTTAAGAACAGAAATATGGTCCATGCTTTCCATGAACCTGGGCCTAAAAATCAGGTATGCATCAAAGTCAATCTCAAAGACCAGGCATGAAGGTTTGGATTTTCTACATCTGCATTATTTGGTATTAACATATTACTACATTAATGTAACACCACTGAGGAACCCAGAACTTTAGTTTTTCATAGAATACAGTAGTTTGGCTTACCACTGGTTTATGCATAAGGGATAGTTATGCATAAGGGATTTATTGATTATCATTATAGTAATTTAAAATTTATGGCGGTTCTCATTTTTCGATTACACTGACATTTGAGTTTCTGGCATGATAGAAGCATCTCATGCTGGGATTGAACTATCGTATTTGTTTTATCAATATCATAATTTATTTCACTGAAGGCATCAGTATTCTTTCAAAAAAAATACTCTAGGAATACCACATTGTTGAACATGCTAGCTCTTGGATGAGACCCTAAACTAAGAAGGTCGAAATCCAACATCTCATTGCACTACGTGACATACAGTATCTACATTTGAAATATAACTAACTGGATCTCATACACTTAAGAGGCACGAACACTTGCTGATCCTTTACTTTTTGATATTTGAGTGATATCTGATGGAAGCTACCAAAAAGCAAGGCTTTTGTTATATTTTATTCAACATAAATTCCTCTAGATTGTTTTATAGTTATTTATTGCATGAAAGAAATTGTGTTGTGGAGTAACTAGTTCTTTGTCACATTGTAACCTGAATTGTCATACCACCAGAGAACCATCGTTGATTTATGCACATATCATGCACCAACATCTTTCAAGTAAACAAAAGACAAAAAGGACATTTTATCAAAAAAGTAGCTTTACATTAAGTTCTGTGTTGCACTAATGATCACTAATGTCATATAGGGAAGGAAATCTGCCATCCTCACCTGGTCTGGCCTATATGTGCCTTCAGACCCACAGCAATGTGCAGGAAGGTAAATGCAATGTTAGCATTCTTTTCAGTTTACAAAATAGTCTATGCTTCTCTTCTTCCTACCAAGGTGGATAATCTCACACGTTCCCACATTGTATTCCATCTGCCACTACTTCTCCCACTCTCCTAGCCTATGTCTTTCTGCAGCCTTCCCACTTCCTCAACACAACCTGTCCCTGTACCTATCTTTGTGCCTTCTGCAAACTTAGCAACAGGAGCCCTCAATTCCTTTATACTTAATGTTCATTGATGTATAACGTAAGTAATTGTGGTCCCAACACTGAGCTCTGCAGGACTCCACTAGTCACTGGCTGCCATCCTGAAACAGATCCCTTCATCCTAAGTTTCTGCTTTTGCCAAGCAGCCAATCCTCTATCCATTCAATATAGTGAAGTATGAGGTCATGCACTTTGTAGATGCATAGACTATTCCCTAAATGGGTAAAAGCTTTGGAAACCTGTAGCACCAAAGGGCTTAGGAGACCCAGTTCAAAATTCTCTTCACATGTAGTTTCAGTTAGCAGTTAGGAGGGCAAATGTAATATTAGCATTCGTTTTGAGTGAATATAAAAGCACAGATGACTGCTGAGGCTGTTTAAGGATCTGTTCAGACCCTACTTGGACTATTTTGAGCAGTATCTAAGGATGGATGTGCTGGCATTGGAAGGGGTCCAGAGGAGATTTACAAGAATAATCCTGGCAACTAAGTGCTTGTCATATAAGAAACAGTTGAGGACAAAAAAAAAGTTGCTGGAAAAACTCAGCAGGTCTGAAAGCATCTGTGAAAGAAAAATCGGGGTCAATGTCTGGTGATACTTTCTCAGAGCAGTTGAGGACACTAGGTTTAGAAGGATGGGGGTGGGGGATCTCATTGAAACTGACATACTGAGATGCCTAGATAGAGTGGATGTGGAGAAGATGTTTCTAGTCGTAGGAAAGACTAATTGTTGTACATTCATGATTTAGACATGAATGAAGGAGGTATGATGAGTAAGTTTGATGACATGAAAATTGATAGATATCTGGAACCCACTGACTAAAAGGTTTGTGGGGTGAAAACCCTCACGTCTTTAAAAAAAAGTAGACGAGCACTTGAAACACCACGGCATACACGACTACAGGCCAAATGCCGTGGAATAGATTGATGCTTGATGACTAGTGCGAACGTGATGGGTTGAAGGGCAATTTTTCCATGAAATATGTTAAGTAGCGACAACCAAGACGACGCGATCGAGCAAATGTACATGATCACAAGATATTTTTCATACCCCTTATCCTAGTACTGTTTCCCCGTCCATAGATGTGGGGGAATAGTTTATTTCCTGCTTTCTTTTCTGGCCCTACTTGGGTTTGCTGAACCGAAACACGAAATTGCTGGAGAAACTCGGCAGGTCCGGCAGCACTCGTGGAGAGGCAAGCAGAGTTTTGACGCTTCGGGTCCAGTGAGAGCCGCCTTTGTAACTTTGTTGGCATTGCTGTGAAGTTGGCTGTCCAGCGTGGCACGCTGCAGAGCTGGAGCCTGGGGCACGTGGAGCGTCAAGCCCGGCAGGGAGGGGGCGTGGCCTGGACGTGAGGGGGTGCGGCTGCACTGGCATGCGTGCACATGACGCAATACGTCAGCCGCGCGTGAGGCTGACGCAAGGAGAGACTTAGTGACGGGCAGTCGGCAGAAAGTTGGTGTTGGCGGCGGTGGAAGTTAGTGGTCGCCATTCTGTGTTTTGGTGTGGAGTTATTACTTGGATGTGACAATCCAAGTGGCTGCCTGATCGATCGACCGAGCCTTCCAGCGAGAAGTCAGCGATCGTGGCCTGGTGGCTGCGAGTTTCACAGAGACCGAGCCCCGCAGCCCCCGGTGTGGGGACAATAAGCCGAGATGCAGGCGCCCGGTAGCGAGAAGAAGTGGTGAGTGAGTGCGGCCGCTTTCGGTAGGGAACGGGAGGGGGCGGGCCTGTTCGATCCTTATTGTCGTGGAGGAGGCCGATGTTGGTTCTCGACGCCCGGACCCGAAGTGGGGTGTTGGGTTTGTTTTTAATGGGGGATATGGTGAATGGTTGCAGCCCCCGGGAATCTGGCTCCGGGTTCCGCGTCGCCATTTTGTGGAGCTGGAATTCGGCCTGGACTCTTTCCCGGGGAAAGGCTGCTGTCTGCTGGCGGGAGGCTGGCCTCTTTCCCCCCGGGGTGACCTTGGGCCGCTTTGTTTAAGAGACCCCCGGAATCAAGCTGATGCTTCGGGATTTGCCTGTCTCGTCGGGATCGGGTTCCACGAGGAAGAGTCGGTGATGAGCACCAAGGAGTATCTTTGCCTGAAGCTTCGGGACGCATTTCCGAGAGTCTCGGCTTATTTGTTCGGGTTTTAATATAATTTCCATGTAGTTTTTTTTCCCCCCTTTTTACATGATGGCAATCCGATTTCCCTCCCTTGTAGGACTGTGTGCATTGAAATGTGCGCCACTTTCGGTTTAAGCGTTTAAAACTATTTCATGGTTTTGGTGAAAAGTCGTATTGTGTTGTGGAGTTGTACCTAATTACTTGGTTTAATTGTGACAAGTTCCTCTGAGCCACACCAGCGTTTCCTGGACATTTGTAAGCTCTGACCAAAAATTATACAAGTATCCCCGATCTTTTGGAGGAGAGAGCTGAGGCAATCAGTTTATTTTCTTGCGAGAACGTTGATCCCACTGATGATGCAAATTTCTTTTAAAGATAGTTATTTTTGAGTCGTTGTGTTGGACGTTTAGTATTTGGCTTTGAGGTGTTTGCATATTCAACCAAATTAGATGAAGGGAAGTTGTCATCAGTTTTAGTATTGATCGTTTTACGTTGATCGTAATTCTACAGTGCTGCTTAATTACTGCATCAAAACGTGTATTTGACCTGTTTTGTATATATCCTGTTGTAAATTTGTCTCTGCTTTCTGAAAGAGTTATTAATGGTGGGTAAAGCTTCAAACATGTTTTAAAATTTCAAACTAATAAGAACAATAACTAAATTGTATTTGTGGATCCACAAATACAAAATAGATGACTTAATACCAAAAATTTGGATGTGTTTGATTCAAATCCTTGTACCTCAAATCATGTTCTATTGAAAAAGCATATAGGTGCTCAGTATCTTTAACTACAAAAACCTGACCCAAAACATCAAGTTTCCTGCTCCTCTGGTGCTGCCTGGCCTGCTGTGTTCCTCCAGCTCCCTACTGTGTATCTTTAAATTGCATGTGCTGTTATTACATTTATAATAGCATGGCCTTTGGGTTTTTTTTTGGTCATGTTCGCTTTCACTAAGTACGCTGCAAGTTACATTCATGCCATACTATTGCCAGTCGATTACCTTCTCCAAAAAGGGGAAGTCTGACCATCTCCCCATATTAATTAGCAGCTGCTGACATTCTGACCAGAAATTCAACTGAACTAACCAAATAAATGCTATGGCTGCAAGGGCAAGTCAAAGGCTGTGAATTTTCTGGGGAGTAACTCATCTTCTGACTCCTGAAGTCTCTTCATTATCTGAGACACGAATTGGAAGTGATCCTTTCTCTGAATGTTATTGTAGCTGCATTTGTTGTAGAAATTCAACATTATCCATGGCAAAGCAGTCCACTTGATTGGTGCCCCATGATTAAACAATCACTGCCTTCCCCAAGAGAGCCATACCATGTTGGCAGTGTACCTTGAAGATGCGCAGTGGCATTTTTTTTAAGGCGATTATGCAAGCACCCCAAACTAAACTTCTGCTTGGAAGGACGAGGACAGCAACCTGCCACCTACAAGTAACACCTATTTATTATTTAAATGTACAGCCAATTGTTCGACATCACTAAATAAAAGTCCCAAACTTTGTATCTAATACATTGTTCAAATACCTTCACTACACAGACCATGCACTTTAAGAAGCTGGCTTACCACTTCCATGAGGCAAGTGCCCAATGTAACAGGAATGTTAGAATGCAAAAAAAAATTGGTTAGGTGAGAAATGATAAAGAAAAAAATGATTATGGCACCAAAATAGTGGAGAGTCTTTAGGTGATATTCTGTTAGTGGATGTTCAGCACCATATTACTGTATGTTGGAAACTGATCTGACTACTTAGCTGCTTGACCTGCCAAAGGCTGAAAAGACCCAGAAAATTATGCTTCACTGAGCTAGCCATAGACCAGTTTCTCATTGACTGATTAAAATCATCAGGTTTTCTACCTCATGTATGGTTCAGGGAAGATGATGGTGGTTTATGATTGAGGTTATACTTGAATTTTTTTTGAATTGTCATTCCAAATTCTCCATGGAGCCTAAAGTTACCCATTTAATTAAAATTAATGTACTATTTCTTGAACATTGGTTTAAGCGTAGTTTCCAGGATACTTACAAGAAACATGCTCGTCCATTTGAAATAAACTTACTGAAATGCACTCCACTGCTTTGTGATGCTCATGCTCCATGTGAATCTACATCGTTGATGTTTCTGGAAAGCATCCATATGTGTTCTTAAGATTTATCACAGAGTATACCAACACTCTGGGAGGTCACTGGGAATGGAGACTACTGAATGTTTTGTTTGCAACTTTGTGCCCAAACAAATTGACTACAGCTAGACTTTGGTGACTCCCTTCAATCCCATTTGTACGGTTGTTTCTCATCTGGTATCTATGCTTACGCTTTGACGAAAAGTCACCTAATATTGATCAGAAATCTGAACCTTTGCTCAGAGACGCTAAGCCTAAATAAAGTAACCCAATTGCTGTTTTGGCTGAGTTCCGTTCAGCCAGCACAAGCTTTCTATCCCATTTTGTTTCCTTCTGCAGTAATGCTGAATGTTTTCCCACTTGCAGTGCTATCACTTGTTATGCCTTTTGTGTATTACAGCCAGCAAAGATTGCTGTGTAACATATCTGATTAAGCAATAGGGTATCGTCTCGGGATAAAGAGTTTGACTGAGATGAGCAATTTTTAATTCGAAGAGTTGTAAATCTTTGGAGTTTTCTAACCAAGGTTGTTGTTAATACTCCATTACTGACCGTTTTCTGCAGTGGACATTTTTGATCTCTCAGGTAGTTCAGCTATATGAGACAGGGTATGAAAGTGGATTTGAAGGCCAAGATTGGCCATGATTTTATTGAATGACAGATTGGGCTTGATCAGCAATATCATCTACTTCTATCTTGTTATTGCGACAATATAGATTTAACTAGTTGTGGATTAGAACAGCTGTCCTATCTCCATTTGTTGCCTGCTCCCCTCAGCCTGCCCTGTAAAGCCACTTCTTTGCTCAAGCAAATATTTCTGAAAGTCCATTTCTTGGATTCCCTCTCCCTATACTATCTACCGAAAGATGCAATATGCATGCAAGTATTTGAGCATCAAGTTTTTTTCTTCTCCATGTTCCCTGACTGGGATACAGAGCCTAGTGGCTGTTTGCCTTTTAAAAAGTTGTACCTTGTCAACTCCATCTAATTTTTTATGGATAATATAGACCAAAATATGGAAAAGCATCCTCTGTTTTGACTACCGTATGGGAGAAAGATAATATATTGCCCACTGCGAATGTGGCTACAGTAGATCTGTTACATTCTAGCTCAGATTTGCTGACTCAATGAGAGTTTGAGATTCCCCAACAGAAGGGAGGGGAATTAGTATCTCCATTTGCTTTAGATCATCTTCACACTTTGTAGAGAGATACAAGATATTTGGTGATTAGTGTCTAAATAATAATGGGAAACCACACCATCCAGAATGCTGTCACCATAGCAACTTAGAACAGGATAGAATACAAGCTGGTGGTTGGAAGGAGATGGGGTAGGTCTAATGTAGTTGTAGGAAATTAAACAACGATAATGGAGACACAGAAATCCTCATAGCAGATTGAGAGCCCTACCTGTCCTGAGATACTTTTGAACTAGTTCGAAAAGATATTGGAGGGTGAATCCAGTTGTTGGTCCCAGTGTTGATCCTAACATAGTTGACAGTATCCAAGCAATCCTGTTTGATTACTAGCACCTAGTACTGAAATTCAATTCCTATCTGAATGTTGTGACATCTTTAAATCAACTGTACCAGATTAGCCAAGCATTTAGTTAGGATTTCTGTGAAGACTGTACATGTTTAAAGAGAAAGTTAAACATCCAAACGATCAACTGAAAGAACTACTCCACCAGATTTCATGCTTTTAAAAGGTTTTACTGCTTATGTAACTTAGCAGGGCTCGCTTTAATTTTTAACACTACATAGTTTACCGAGACTTAGAAAATCCAGATCCCCTTGTAATGCTTTTTTTTTTGAGACAAAACCAAGTATGCCACAGCTCTCTATTATCCACTGCATTGTTCCTTGGTGTTCCAGTTATTCTCCCAGGTGCAGGTTACTTTGGAATCCTTCCACTAGTGTTTGGCGTGGCAACCTTCAACTTGAGCGTCGCACCTTCTAGCTTGTGACTGTCAAAACAAACATGTTTTTTTCTGATAGCTTTTCACTTGCTTCACAGCTCCTGCAGACCTGCTGTCTTTATATCTCCAAGTTAAGCTGCTTGCTTTCTGTGGAAGAACATTCAGATAAAGCCTGGCACAAAATGGTACCTCCTCTTTATATTGTTATCTCCTTAGCAAGGTGGCATATCTTTTGATATTCCAAACAAAATGACTGTCATAGTCCTATCTGTGAACACCTTTTACAACCATACCAGCAACACGCACATTCCCTTCTAATCTATGATTGTCCATGGTGTGTTTTAATTGTACTTATTTGTATCACCAGTTTGTTAATCAGATATTTCCACTTATCGACATTCTAAATTCAATTTCTAAAATTAAAACTTACAACTCAATGCATGAAATATGTAATTAGATACTTGCAACAGCTTTAGGAAGGTAGCTCAGTGCCACCTTCTCAAGGACAGTTAGGGATAAACCACAAATAACTTGCCTTGTCAGTGATGCCCTTATCCCATGGAAGTTAAAATACTTCCTCTGTAAGGACTAGTGCAGGTGAGATGGTTTGTAGACAATGGGAAATAGACTTTTTAAAGTGAGCACAAGGCCAGGATTGGTGGTTGCCTTTAGCCAAGGCCTGAGACTCCACCAGCTCAAGAAAGGTGGGCAGTGGTCGGGGAAATGAGGGGTATGATGGAGGTTGCAAAGATCAGAGAAGGAATCTGCAATGGAGAGCAAATTCCTTAAATCTGTCAGCAAAGAAATGCTTATCTAACTGAGGTCTGAGGAAAACTCAAGTCATTGAGGTGATGACTTGCTTGCAAATGAATGTGGAAACTAGTTTAGTGTAAGGCTGTTTAAGTTCAAGAGCTGCTGTAAACAAGTCCTGTTGGCCATCAACATGTATGTGACTGGCTGACGAATGGACAAAGGACACTCTGCTTTCTTGTAGTCCAAAAGAGTATTGTGTTTTCTGGGTACTTTCAAAGCAAACTCTATCAGATTATTATTTTTTTCACATTTGCCACCTCATGTATCGAACAAACCTGATTTTATATCATCTCTTCACAAGCAATTCTAGATGAAGTCAAATGTGTTGGTGCTCCCAAGTTCTGATTTTATTCATGGGAAATGGAGATTATTTTGGTTGTGATTTGGAATTGACTTCTGCGAATTGCTGTTCTTGTGACCCCAAGTTAGTTTGTTTGTTATCACCACCAGATTGAGGGGTGCGCTCTAAATGCACTTTTATTCTCAACATTGAGCATTCTGATGACCTGTGCTCCACAGGCACTGTTATGACTGTAGGACCTCTGTTCGTGTGACCAGGAAAATTAATGAGTGCTAATTATGTACATACATTTTCTAACTGAAATTAGCAGTTCAACCATCTTGGAATGATTATTTACAGATTCCATTCTGGTCCTCTTAGAGCTCCATCTGATTGTTTTGCCCTATTTGACAACATATGTTTTTAAGGCTAGGCTTAAAAAGTCTCACATCACAGTTGAGAGGTATTTGGAAATTGTTCATTTTTAAGGTGGAACTATTGCCACTGCCTATCTCCAAGCTTGGGGAGCGCTGATCTCCTCAAGTTTGGCTATCCAATTCCTGAATTTTCTGAACATCAAGACTGTATATCTGCACTGGAACTCCCCATTTAAAAGTACCTGTGATCAGTTTATGGCTCTCATTTCGTTCCTTGCTGAGTCTGTGACTGCCTTACTTGTTCCGCTAGCGATTTTCGGATGTAATCTTATTCCTGCCAAGAGTTTCATAGTCCTCTACTTCAGAGTTTTTTCCTGATTTTTGGTGACCTCCATTGTCGTCACTGTTTTATTGCCTTGCAGTCATATTGATGCATGCTGAATCTTTATTCTCGCAGGAAACAAGCATTCTTCAATATTCTACACTTAAGGTAGCTTCTAGACTTGACTTAGCTCCCGCAACTATTGCCAGATTTGAACAGCAGTGTCTATTGATATCCTGCGCTGACTCCACCTCAGGATCTCTGACTTTAACTCTGGCCTCACTTCTATTGTCTTTTCTTCTCCCTGTTTTCAGCCAGGGCATGTATATCCTAATGATTGCTATGTAATCAGACACCATGGCATGATATCTGCTGCGTGTACATTTAGCTTCCGCTTTTGGATCTGAGCCCACTGCTTACCAACTTCTTTCCTCTCAGATGTAGGGACACTACCTCTGCACCACGAGACTCTTGCACTCCCATTGGTTGGATATGTACAACCTAAATACCTTCCAGCTGAGATAGTAGGAACTGCAGATGCTGGAGAATCTGAGACAACAAGGTGCAGAGCTGGATGAACACAGCAGGCCAAG
>NC_063339.1:26514116-26553123 GCF_021869965.1 Rhincodon typus | reverse complement strand
GGCTGACGTTTCGGGTCTAGGCCCGAAACGTCAGCCTTCCTGCTCCTATGATGCTGCTTCGCCTGCTGTGTTCATCCAGCTCTGCACCTTGTTGTCCCTACCTTCCAGCTGACTCCTTTTTCATTATTTAGGACAGGGTTGAATTTTCACTGTTTTAGATTGTGGCCTCTTGATGTATTTGTGTTGCCTTGACATTCTGTGCCTTTGTGCTATTAAATATAGACTATATATCATTGCTTTCCATTGTATAGTTTGGAAGCGTGCATCAATCTGAAAACCTTAAACACCAATTAGCAACATTAGTAGCAATACCCTTTGATTAATATTGAATTTTTATTGTTGCAATTTGCAAACATGTAGCTGTGTTCCTGTGTCATTCCACAGAATGCCACTGCCAGCTAAATCTTCCTGAAGTTTAATGCCCAAAAATGTCACTCTTAAAGTTTACCCAATTGTAAAACTGCCTCTGGTACTTAGAAAAAGGAAAGTGCTCTTTTTTAAATTGATAAGACTACAGAGGAGTATTTGAAGATTGCTAAGAGTTTTGTATTGTTGCATAGTGGAAGAGTGTAGTGGAAGAGTGAGAAGTATTTGTTTTTTTTTGTTGAATTGCCAATTTTAGTTTCCTTTTGCACCTCTGTCCAAAGTCCAGTTTTATTAAGTAGACCAATTTAAAGTGAGTGTTGATGGTTTCTCAGACATGGCAACCTACCTTCATTAGGTAACCACCTGTCTAGCCTGTGATTTCCACTTGCTTTGTAAGACTGCTATCCGGAGTGGGAATGTTGCTGAGCGCTCCCGACAATGGGCGTGAAAGCATGAATTAAGTTTGCTGCTAACTGCACATAATCTGTGCTGAAGAAGTTGATTTCAGTCACAACATGAATCTGTGGTTAGGTGGTTTTGAAAATCTCAGTTCTAGTGTATACCTTGAATTTTTACTTTTTTTTCCCCCCACAGTGCTGCTTGCTGCTATTTCAATATAACTTAGCTGTAATCAGAGACACATTAAGAAAGAAGTATTTGTCATTTACTAGCTTTTGATTAAAATATAATGTCACAGAAGCTTACGTAGGCAAGAATCTAAAGTGAACCCATTTCATACTTGGGTGTGTGAAAAGGAATGTGTTTTTAGGTTTCTTAAAGTTGGACTGATTTTTTGATATCATAATTAAAATGGTTAAACCTTATTTGATGATCAAATTATGAACATTATTTTTCAAAAGAGGTAGAAGCAGATACCAGAGCAATGTTTGAGGCATATAGACAGACACATGAATAGGCAGGGAATAAAGGGATAGGGACCCTGGACAGGCAGTTGGAATTAGTTTAGAATGGCAGCATGGTTGGCATAGACATGGTGGGCTAAAGGACCTGTTCCTTTGCTGTACTGTTCTATGTTCTATACTTTGCCTTCTACTGATCAAGCTGACATTGGGAGGCTGAATATTATCTCCTTTATAAGTACAGATTTATTTCAGATATGGGCGTTTCTTGGGCATCTCATCCAAGTGGTCACAGAGCACTGCTATTGCTGCTCTTAATAGTCTGTTGCTTTGTATTTTCCATAGTGTTTTATGCTACCTATTCCATCATTTGTAATGTTGCTTGCAAAGGATTCAGTTGCTGGAAACTGCTGAAGATAAACATTTGTGATACAATTTTTTGGGCTTTCTAATGGCTTATCTTTAGTTTGTAGCCCGATTTTAAGGGCATTACACTTGATATCGAGGTCCTTATGTTTTTGAGAAATGATTTATTTGGATGAGATGTCTGAGAGTTACAATTGAAGTAAATCTGTGTCTTTGCAAGAGAAACATAGTGGGAAGATTTTGTCAACTGTAGTTGCCTATTTATATGCTTGCTTTGCACTGAACTAAGTATAAGGAAAATATTGAAGCAGAATGGTATTTAGATCTAATGTATGCATATGGGTTGGTGCTCATTTAATATTTAATCCATTACTGTTTCCAGATTTTTTAGCATCAGTGCAGGTATGTTTCGCTTGCAAGTGAAGCGGTGAGACCAAACGTAGACTAGGCAGCTGTTTTGCCGAGCATCACTGCCTGGCCTGTAATGGCCAATCTAACCTCCCAGCCACTGCCCATTTCAACTCCCCTCTGATATGTCTGTCCTCGGCCACCTCCAGTGTCGCAGCGACTGGGAACGCAAATTTGAAAAACAGCACCTTATCTTTTGCCTGGTCACCCTACCGTCCAGATGACTCGACATTGAATTCTCCAATTTCAAATAACCTTCCCACCCATCCCCTGCCTGCCCTTCCAGCCACACCTCCTCCCTTCCATTCCACCTTCTGACCCTCCCTACCAGCCACCCACCGAATTCATCCCTCCCATTGACCAACCAGGTTGTACCTACCATGAGTGTCCACCTATCGCCACCTTTCCACCTCCACCCCTCCCTCCCCTCTTTATGTGCAGCTTCCTCTACTCCACGCCCAGTTCTGAAGAAGGGTAATACCCAAAATGTCGACTGCTTCTTTCCTCCAGATGCTGCCTGGCCTGCTGTGTTCTTCCAGTCTCCTGTTTGTCTACCTTGGATTCCAGCACCTGCGGTTTTTTTGTCTTTAAGTGAAGCATTCAAATGGTTTTGTGGAATCTGTGTTATGTTTTGGGTTCCAAAATAGTGACAATAGGGAACAGCTATAAATGCAAAATGAATGTGGAAGTTTGGAAGAAACCAGCAGCTGAGCTACTTTTCAGCAGCATCTTTCTCGGATATAGTTTTCCATTATTTTCTGGAAACTATGCTTTTCTTTTAATTAAGTCATGGGGCATGGGTGTTATTGACTGGCCAGCATTTATTGTCTATTCCTAGCTGCCTTTAAAATGGTAGTGGTGAGTGCCTTCTTGAACTACTGCAGTCCATGTGCTGTGCGTTGACCCACGCCGTCCTTGGGGAGGGAATTCCAGTGCTGCTACCTTTTGCTGTTGACCCTGACCTCATTGGTGTTGTGATGTGAAGGTAACTTTTTTAAAAACTTAAATGTTTCCAGACAGTAGCCATAGGCACAAATCAATTAGCATAGCTGATTAAGGTGTAGAGCTGGATGAACACAGCAGGCCAAGCAGCATCAGAGGAGCAGGAAAGCTGACGTTTCGGGCCTAGACCCTTCTTCAGAGAAAAGCTGATTGATACTTATACTTTACTAAACTTCAAATTGGATTATTCTGTATTTTAATGTGTCTGATTTTAGTTTTCCTATTGTTTCAATTTGCTAATTTTCTTAGCTTGAGGAAGAGGTGGTTTACAAAATACCGAATCCAATTAATAGGTACAGTGTATGATTTGAGTTTTAAGATCAATATTTTATGTCCTGTTCATTTGTGGCAAAAGAAAGGAAGTAGAGGGTTTGTTTTGCGATTGGTACTTGAGTTCTTCTTGAGATTGTGTGGTACATTAGAAAATTGACACATTCAAGTATCCTTTTTTTTGTGTGCGTGTGCTTTTTTTTGAAGAAAAGGTAAAATAACTGAATCTTAAAGAAGCATTCTTGCTGACACTCCACATGTAAGAGCAATAAAGCTCTTGTTTAAACAGATTTGAAGGTTATTTTGTTACCAGTTATTTACTGAAGGTTCCTTGAAGTTAAACAGAAAATTGTTAACAATAAATTACAGATACCAAGAGTATTTTATTATTTTACAGATAAGACAATAAGCAGAATGTCCCAATAAATCCAATGTGGTATATCAACCATAAGTAGTATTATCATTGTTTGTTTGAGTTCTTGTTATTAACGTGAAGGGGTTAACACTTGAAGTCAAAACCGGCAGCTGTGTTGGCTTCAATAATTTTGTAGGTGGCATTTTCTTGTACGAGTAGATTCTTCAGAACTACAGATTTTTGGAAGGGAGGGAAGTCCCTGATCTTATTTAATTATGTAATTTCAGCACTTTCACATTCTTTTCACAGAGCAGAGTTTGGTTTGTGAATACCCTTTTCTCTAAGTCTTGAACAAAGCTTCCATCTGAGAGTGGTTCTCAAAGACTTTCTTGCCATTCTCCACATTGAGGTGGCTATACAGTCAGTTTTATACAGTTTCAACTTGTAAAAGTGACTGGTTGAAACTGAGTCATCTTAACCACAACGGGGTTGATTAATCCAGGGTTTGAAACAAGACACATCTATTGTCTTTTAGCTGAGGCAATGCTTAATATTGTTGACTCCCACTTTGTCTGCTGAGGCAGGAAGCATTGTTTTACATCTTTTAGAAGGACCTATTGTGTTGCTGCAGACTTTTTATGTTCTAAAAAGTCTTCCTTTTTGAGAGCTGATGAAACGTCAGCTTTCCTGCTCCTCTGATGCTGCTTGGCCTGCTGTGTTCATCCAGCTGTACACCTTGTTATCTCAGATTCTCCAGCATCTGCAGTTCCAACTATCTCTTCCTTTTTCAGATTTGAGCCTGAAATTGTACCACCCAATATGCTTTAAAACAGGCTGCTCTGACAGACCTGGTCTGTGAGACCTCCATCCTGAAGAGATTTCCTTATGTTTGCTTTTCAATATGCAGATGTTTAAAACACGTATCCTTGTGTCAGATAACACATTGGCTATGATTTACAAGAGATGAAATGTTTAGTTTGTCATCTGAGCTGAGGTACCAGAATGTTACAGGGAACATGAGATGATGTATAAAATTATCTCAATAACTTTGACTTGGTTCATCAATTTCTGTTCTAGCCAATTCATGTGTGTACGCGTCAAGGCACTTTAATTCCACAGAACTCTGCAATTTGTATGCATGTCATTTGTTTACAATGAGTTATAACGCTGACCATTAGCAGATACAGTCCAAAGCTTTCGATGTACAACATTATTGAAAAATTATGGTGACTTGCATTTTTTTCATCAAGTTATATCTTTGAAATGGAGCTTCTCTTAAAACACAACAACTGCAGAGGCTGTAATCAGAAACAAAACCAGAAATTGCTGGAAAAGCTCAGCAGGTCAGACAGCATCTGTGGAGAAAAATCAGATTTAATCCTCCGAAGGGTCACTCAACCTGAAACATTAACTCTGATATTTCTCTCCACAGATGCTACCAGACCTGCTGAGCTTTTCCAACAATTTCTTTTTTTTTTACTTTAAGAGCATTCGGTTGGTGACTGCCCAGATTTCAGCAGGTCAGGGTGGCCTGTCCCACCTGTCACTGTCTGGTGTTCATATGTGCTGAATGTCATCAGTTTTGTGATTACCTGTAATATAATCACGGTCATTGAAAAATCTGTTCTATTCATGTACTCTGTTAGCAAGTTTGCTTCAAAATGCGACAACGCCTTTCATTGTAGAAAAAAATCGTCATGCGTCATTGAGGCTGAGGGTAAAATGATTTTCTGGGTGAAAGGATGAGGTATTGGGAAGATGACCAATATGTTAGTTACAAAAATTAGTTTCAAGGACAAAAGAGAAATGGCAGGATATCTGTATTGAGGGGAGAAATTTCAGAGTTTAGGCTTGCTGATTTGCTTTTGTAGTCAAGGGATTAGATTTGGAGGTGAATCAGTGTCTTGATCCTGTGACAGATGTTATCCATGTTACTCATTGGTGTAGTGTTTTTATGATATATTTAAAGGCACTCCTAAAGTACATCTGTAAAAGGTGTCAAAGTGCATAGCAATTTGTCACATCCTGCTTATGATCAAAAACCACCACATTCTTGCAGAATCCTTTCCTGTCCCAAAGCTCAAAAGTGGGAATAGCAAAATCTTTGCACAGAAGGCTCCACAATTGGCATTATGATGCAAGGTTGAGGTATGCATCAAGGTGCCTTGAAATTGAGACTGCAACATTTTGCCATTGTGTTTCCCTATGTGTGTAACCATCTGGCATTCAGTGAAATGTCAGTTTGAATTAAGCACTCAGGTTCTTGTGTCACGGCCTTTTCATGCTACAGCAATTGTGTTCTGCACAAACCTTGGTATTACCCTAAGCTAATAAATCCCAAAGCAGCTTTCATGTATATCTATCCCTTTTATCAGTATGAAGATATACTGAAGGAGATGTCAAGGATAGAATATCCTTTTAGTACTGTTTTTGTTTGGTAGCTACAGGCTAAGTATCATTAAGATCAATATGTCGACTGACTTGGGTGATTGCTGTGCTGTGTGTCACTACCCAGCATTAATTCACAATTTTTTGCCATTTTGACTTCACAATTTGGAGCCCTTCCAAATGACTAGACTCAACCATGCAAGACTACAGTATCAAGGGTTGATTTCCCCAGCCATTTACCCCTTCTATAGTGGGTCAGATTTCAAACAACAATGAGACAGAGTACAGAACAAGGAGCGAGAGAGAGCTTAGTGACATGGTGCAAAGACAACAATCTCCCTCAATGTTAGCAAAATGAATGAGCTGGTCATCAACTTCAGGAAGCTGAGTGGAGGACATGCCACTGTCTGCATAAATGGTGTTGAGATGGAGGTGGTCAAGAGCTTCAAGTTCCTGAGTGTAAATATCACCAATGTTCTATCCTAGCCCATCTCTATCAATGCTGCAGTCAAGAAAGCACACCAATGCCTCTACTTCCTCAATGTCCACAATGACTGACTTTCACCAAATTTTATAGATGCACCATAGAAAGCAGCGTGTCTGGATGCATCACAGCTTAGTGTGGCAACTGCTCTGCCCAAGACTGCAAGAAATTAGAGTGAGTTGTGAACACAGCACAGTCCACCACAAAAAACAACCTTCCTTCTACTGACTCCATCTGCACTTCCCACTGCCTCAGTACAGCAGCCAACATAATAAAAAAAAAAAACCTCCCACCCTGGTTATATTCTATCCCACACTCTTCCTTTGGGCAGATTTAAAAACGGCTTCTCTCCTGCTGTTATCAGATTTATGAATGGAACTCTCCATATATTAGAGTTGATTTTTCTCTGCACCTTCTCTGTAGCTGTAACACTATATTCTGCATTCTGTTCTATTACCCTGATGTACTTACATAAGGTGTGATTTGTCCAGTTAGCACATAAAACAATACTTTTCACTGTATCTGGGTACATATGACAATAAATCAATCAAATCAAACCCCCTGTTCAGTGTACATGATTTAGGGAATCATGCATCATAATTTCATAATTAACAGTTATCAAATTAGTTTGTTATCTGACTAAGAGAAATTGCAACATAAATGGAGTTGATGTATTCCAGTGGCAGTTAGCAAATTTTAAATATTAACAAGATTTACCTTCCCCTGACATCAAGCCTGAACTTACAGAATTTTGACCCATTTAATCCCTTAATATAAAGTATTCTTTAAGAGATCAATGTCTTACTGTACATTTCAACTATCAATTTTGTGTCAAGCAGTTTGCTCTAAATATCAAACATACAGAGGAGAAGTCATCAGTGACGCAAAAAAAGTATGAACAGAGACTGGTACCTAATAGTAAGGGAAATCTAAAGCTTCTAGAAGCCTATAAACAGTAAAAGTGAACCAGAAAGGAAACCTGCTTGTGGAGGCAGAGGGCTCCGGTATTAACAAACACTATGCACATGTCTTCAGTTGGACTGATTTGAAGAAGCTGTTCTTTTTCGTGATGTTTGAAAGCACATTTGTTAGTACCATTCAAAATTATCATTTAGACAGAGTAGTTTCCATTAGCGAAAGGGTCAAGAGCCAGAGATCTCAACATGAGGTGTTTGACAAAAGACCCAAATGCGACATGAAAGTGTTTTTGTGCAGTGTGTGGTTGGGAACTTCAGATGCACTGCCTACATTTTGTGGTAGAAGAAGATACATTCTTAGCTGTCTAAAGTAAATCCGATAAGCACCTGGAGATACAAGCAGGACGATGGACATCTATACTAGAAGTATAAATTTGGAAATGAATAGACCGATAAGGAAATGAGCAAAAGATCATATAAGAAAAGTGTTGCTTTCTCTGTCAAATTGAAGACACAAATTTTGAGAATTGGAGAAACACTTTTCACTACCCCTCAAATATATCCAGGCTTGGGCTGATGTGAGGCAGAAATGTTATTCGCCATTTGAGTGTCAGATAGTGGCCATCTCTCGATGAGGATATTTAATGGCATTACCAATGCCGAATTTGGCACTCAACATCCTGCAGGTTACCACTGACCAGAAACTGAACTGGATCAGCCATATGAATCAGGTAAGAGCAACATCCCCTGTCTCGCCCGTGTCCATTCACCAACTGCAGAATAAAAGTTGCAGTTTTGGAAAGTGCTGTCAAAGTAGCCTTTGGAAGATGCTAAACTGCAACTTGTAGGTAGTACACACTGCTGCCATGGTGTGCCAGTGCTGGAGAGTGAATATTTCAGGTGGTCGAACTGGTGTCAAACAAATCACCTGCTTTGACCTGGGTGGTCGCAAAGTTTGAGTGCTGTTAAGTCCACCAATGACATTTTTTTCACAAAAACTCATAGGTAGATTTCAACAGTTTACTGGCCAAGGAGAAACATTTTTAAATTTTGTTTGTTGGATTTGAGCATCCATAGCTAGGACTGTTTTTATTGCTTCTGCCTAATAGCCCTGGAATAGAGTGCCGTGCTACTTGACTCAACTTAGCTTGGAAAAAATAGCATTGATGTAGATCTGGAGTCACGTGTAAGCCAGATGACAGATATCCTTCTGAAAAGAAGTTTGTTTTTACAACAATCAACATGGTCACCATTTAAGACAGCTATTTTTAATTCCAGGTTTATTGAGCTCAAATTTCACCATCTGCCACAATAAGATTTTGAACCTGAGTTCCCAGATCACTAGATTGGAATAGTAATCCAAATAATAAGCTCCAGTGACATTAGCACTTTGCCACCAACTCCCTTAGATTAGTTTTTGGTGAAGATGCAGACTCGGGTCACAGAATTTTTTTTTGGGTTATGTAAACTTAGGGACATTGGGCAATTTTTAAAGAATAATGTGGATTGATTTAGAAAGTTGTGCAATGTAAGCAGAGTTTTCAGGGTAGGTTGTTTAATACAGATTGCCCTACCAGTTAGGGAGCCTGGGACTTGAGAAAGTGCAATCTAAAAGTTGTGTTAAGTCAGTAAAGTCAACTTCTATGCAAGGTGGTAGAAGTTTGCAACTTGTATGAAAATTCATGCTAGATTGCTTGGATTGAGGTTGACAATTTTGTTAGCCAAAGATAATGAGAGATATTGGGCAAAGGCAAGGAGTGGAGATGAGCTGCAGATCATCCATGATCTCATTAAATGATGGAACAGACTGAAGGAGCACATTTGTTTAATTCTGTTCTTAAGAATGTGCAGCAAATCTGGATTATTCTACAGAACTTTATTTGATGTTACTTCATTGCTTAAAAAAATGTTACTGGTATACATGTTAAATAAGCTATGGATTATTTTCAAAGTAACTCAGTTTTGTGACCTGGAAACCTTTTATCTGAAAGAAAAATAGTAAAGGAAACCTAAAGATACTCTGGTCTCGCAGCATTTGTAGAGAGGAAAACAATGTTAACATTTGAGATCTGAAACTTTGTATATAATGCACTCCTTACACTCTCTCTCACCTTTTTGTGTGTTGCTCCAACTTTGCCTTTTGTTTCTTTTAAGATTGAATAGTGCAAATATTTGTAATAATTTTACAATCTAACCGTATAATTGAAATGTTAGTCTGGTATTCAGAAAGTATCCAGCTGTTCAAATTAGGCAGGTTGCTCAGTATGCAGTATTGATGTTCTGCCTTTTGAATATCACTATAATTATTGTAGTTGTTTTTCACAATAATGACCATAAACCGAGCACATGATTGAGGTTTTTCAAAAAAGATTTTCATTTGGGATTGATATTTTTAAAACTTCTTTTATTTAGCTACTTTTCGGTATGTTTGATCTCACGAAGGAAATATGGTTTTGGTTTTATTACAGTGTCATCTAGTGGTGAGTGTGGGTATTAAGGATTGCAATTGTCACAGGAAAATCTTTAGCCTTGTCTTACCCCCAGCTCCTCAAACCAAATGGATTTTGGCATGCCCTTTATTTAGGCTACTGGAAATTGAATGTGAAATCTTGATTAAGAGGAGGCCTTTGGCACTATGCAGCGCTAAACCCTGGGGAATCTAAATTTGTTAATGTGGTCATTTTTTTTCAGTCGAAATAAAAATCAAAGTTTACTTACTGAATTTAAACTATTAGAATGTATGATTGCATCCTTTTTGTCTTTTTAAAATTCATAATAGAGTGCTTTTTTTTTTTTAAGAGCTGTGCAAAGACCGAAAGATCACCGGCTTGGTCTTTGGTTGACTAATTGATTGGGCTCTCTGAACTTGGGATGGCAGAAATCAGCTCAGGCTCTCTCTACTGCTATCTTTCCAGTGAACTTGGGGAAGTGTGTGTATTTGTACCTTTGAAACAGGTCACAAGTATTTTGGCAAATTAATGGGTTGGGTCCATTAGCAAGGATGAAATGTATCCACATGGATATAGGTTGAGTGTCCACATTCTCTCTCTCAGTTAAAACAATAGGCTCTAGCCCAAGGGCGTACTTGGAAGAAGCTGTCTTACTGACGTGGAAGGACTGGCTGACTGCTGAGCCACAATAATTGATGGACTTTGCTGAGGGTAACTACATACCTTTTATCGCTTGATTTTGTTTCATTGACTGCCATAGGAGATAGAAAATTTTCAAATAATGGTTTTTCTTAACAAGGAGTTGCTTATTGATGTGAGAGGTAAGAGTATTGTAAAATGAGGAAAACATTCAATAGTTCAATTGACAATTAGATCTTCAGGCTAATCCCAATCCCTGAATCTGACAGCTTTGACTTCAATGACTGAAGTTCTGTTGTAAATAACAGTATGGTGCCACGAACAGCGTTCTTACTGTATTTGCCTTCTACAAGTAAAATAAAAATGAAGTATTTAATCAAAAATATTTATGTCTGTCTTTTTTCTGTTTATTTTTTTCTTTCATATTGTATTAGAATGTATATTCCAAAAGTTGAATAACCATTTCAGCTCGGAGTACTATTCGGAGTTAAGATTCTTAACACTGTTTCATGGGCAATCTCTAAATTTTAAAATATTTAAGACTCATACTTGTTAAAGATGCTGCATCAAAACTGTCAAGTTTTAAGAGCTCATTTATGTTACTCTGTTTCTAAGACTTATCTTTGTGTAGTCAAGTCAAACAATATGCAATACAGCCAGTTTGAAGTTTATTTAAACACATCACTTTTTTTTTTTGCCCTCTGCAAAATGTTAAGGTTTGGTATTTTTCCTGTTACTTTCTAAGCAGGGTTTGAGGTTGTTTTGTGCCTTGTGTGATTATTGGCGGTATTTGCCATATGTTCCCTGTTCTGGAATTGAATTTAAGGTGCATGTGAAGTTATTTGTCGCATTCTTGTTAGCTGACACGGCTTCTTACAGTTCTACTTTGAATCCCAGCAGTGGTAGTTCCGAGAGAAGAAAGGAGAAGTCTCGTGATGCTGCCAGATTCCGAAGGGGCAAAGAGTCGGAGGTCTTCTATGAACTGGCTCGTGAACTCCCTCTTCCTCACAGTGTCACTTCTCATCTGGATAAAGCCTCTATCATGAGGCTAACTATCAGCTACTTACGCATGAGGAAATTGCTCAATGCTGGTGAGTAATTTGTAGTAATTTAAAGTAGGTAGCATTTTTACATAAGTGACGAACAATTTAAGCTAATTTACTGGCTGTGAAGCACTTTGGAATGTTCTGAGGACGAATGAATGATGAAGCATAAATACGTGGCAATTTCTTTGTACCCAAACTCTAATAGCTTTAGAACATTATGTAGCTTTTTGTGTAAGTTGCCACAGATTTATTTTGCACTCAACATGGAAGGAAAGATTCGGCATGCCGTTTGTTAATTTTGTTTTTTGCTTCATGGGTCTCATTTCACTGAAACTGTGCATCTGTACTAGCAACTTATTCCAAACACGACATCATTTTGTTTTATGCTAAATGGAGAAATGCTCCAGATGTTTACAGTATTATTGGCTGGATTGTGGGACAGTGCTGATAATGAAGCTATTGGCCGCCGTCGCCCTCATTCCACTGAACTGTGG
Source organism: Rhincodon typus (assembly GCF_021869965.1). NCBI lineage: Eukaryota > Metazoa > Chordata > Chondrichthyes > Orectolobiformes > Rhincodontidae > Rhincodon > Rhincodon typus. Next base: position 26,541,078 of record NC_063339.1, on the reverse strand, counting down.
AAATCCCAGAAGTTTCTTTGAGATTCTTTACTAGAGGCCGTGTTGTTGAAACGCCCCTCCTCCTCCTCCTCCTAACTACAAATAATGGGAATTACTTGAACTAACGAGCACTTCCAGTTTTGCATTGTGCATCTTACTATCAAAAACCCACAAAAACGTTATACCCTATGGCTACTCAAACTCCTTCATTGGTCCTGACAAATAAATTTTTATGTCTATAATGTCAATTTTTAAAATAATGATAACTATTTCATTTATATTTTTTCTTCCTGCTAACAGTTAAAATGAGTACAAATAAATACAACTTTGTTTTAACTTGCAAATTCACAAATACTGTATTGTGATATGAGTATTTATGCTGTAAATAAATTATACCAGTGATATATACGTCCCCGTCTTCACATTTCTATTACCTAGCATGCGTTTTTACGTGGATTTTAGGAGGTGTGGTGATGTTTCGATAGATTTTTTTTTGAGGGATATTGATGCTTGAAGCTTCGCTTGGCCAGCGTTTACTGCAGATGTGTGCATGTCATGATTATCCGGAATATTTTATCAGCCGACACTTTCCTAGTCCTATGGGTGCCAGCTAACTAAAAAGTTTGCTATATAAACAGTCGGTCATCTCAGTGTTTGAAAATTTAAAAGCATTGGAGATTGTATTTGCATGTGAATACTCAATCCCTTTGGCTGCTTACATCCCTGATACTGTAGACGAAGATATCCTTTTTAAATTGTTGTCAGGAAAAGTAACAACAATACCAAAGATTGCTGCATATTTGGAGCAGGGTGGGGGGTGCAGCTTGAGGTAAAATGGCCTGCAGTGCTGCTGACTGCCTAATTGAGGCCAGTGTATCTGGTAATTTTTTTTAATATGCATTATAATTTCAAATGTAATTGGATGCTTTCAGAATAAAGTTGTTGCTGAATCTTGATTCTAAAAACAATTTTACAATAACATACCCTATCTAAATACTTAAGTGCAAGTTGTTCTGATTAATTATTATCACGTCTTAAACATTCAGGGTTTTTCATGTAGGTGGATGGCAAAATGGCTACCATAACCAAGTAAACTAAACATTGGTTAATGACTATAGTTTTCAAAAGATGTAGCAGGGCTTAGGGATGGAATTCCATGAGCCTGTGGGTGGAGAGGCGAGGTCAGGTGTTTAAGGCACAGCGACCACTGGTGGGGTAAAGAGAATGAGGGATGCATCAAAAGTTAGAGACACCAGTTTAGGCCAATTCTGACTAGATTGGATCAATAATTTTTGAATGGTATGTTGGCCTTCATTGCAAGAGATTTTTGAGTACAGGAACAGAGATGTGTTGTTGCAGTTATACAGGCCTTGGTGAGGCCACACCTAGAATATTGTGTGCAGTTTTGGTCTCCTTTTCTGAGGAAGGATGCTCTTACTCTCGAGGTAGTGCAGCAAAGGTTTACCAGGCTGATTCCAGGAATGGCGTGTCTGAAGTATGAGGAAAGATCGACCAGGTTGGGATTGTTTTTGCTGGAATTCAGACGAACGAGGGGGTAATCTCAGAGACTTATAAAATTCTAACAGGACTGGACAGGGTAGATGTTCCCAATGACTGGTGTGTCCACAACCGGGGTCACAGTCTGAGGATTCAGGGTAGACCATTTAGGACAGAGATGAGGAGACATTTCTTCACTCAAAGAGCGGTGAGCCTGTGGAATTCAATACCACAGAAAGTAGTTGATGCCAAAACATTGAACGTATTCAAGAGGCGACTAGATATAGCACTTGAGGTGAATGGGATCAAAGATTATGGCGAGAAAGCAGGATTAGGCTATTGAGTTGGACGATCAGCCATGATTGTGAAAAACGGCAGAACAGGCTCAAGGGGCCAAATGGTCGCCTCCTGCTCCTATCTTCTATGTTTCTCTCCCTGACTTATGATTTTGGATCTCAGTTGTACTGTTACTTACTGTCATAAAGGTGTATAATATATTACTGTTTTTGAATTGAGGCTGATGTGATTTTGGTTTCAGTTAAAATGTTTCTTAAATAGACGTCCGAAAGTCATTGGAAAAGATACTAAAATATAATATCCAAGAAAGCATGTAACTAAGTGCCTAACCAGATACCTGAGAGTTAATTGAAGTGTTTACAAGGTAGAGTCTTTTCTAAAGTGTGTATAGGTGGGGCTTGTTTTTTGAGTTCCGTTCAGAATCTGGCTTTAGTTCAGGAAACCAATTCTGTCTTAGCAGAAGAATTTTCATGTGTGAAGGCTCCAACCTATAAGGATTCATGTATGAGTTTTCACGCAGTCAGAACTGAAAGTGGTTTGGGCTAACAGGGCTGGAAAGAAGTCTCTTGGCCATCCAAACTGGGAAAAATTGAGTTTGACATGGAGGTGTCGGTGTTGGACTGGGGTGGACAAGGTCAGAAGTCACACGGCAGCAGGTTATTGTCCATCAGGTTTATTTGAAATCACAACCTTTTGGAGCACTACTCCTTTGTAAGGTGAAATGAAGAGAAGCACACAGGCACAGAATTTATAGGCAGAGAGATCAAAAGATCATACAAATGGTGTGAGTGATGTATCGACAGGTTCAATAGCATGTCTCTACAGGTGATCAAAAGTGTCAGACAATGTGAGTAAATTGTCAACAATTGAACAGCAAGTGAAGGGATGACCGATAATCCCATTTATTGAGGCAGAGAGATAATTTAGAAAAGTTTAAAATGAGTTGATGCTGGAGACTTTCCAAATGGCTGGAATAACGTGATAGGTAGAAGAGTCGTATGCCAAGGGTGTAACCAAATTAACAAGTAATCCAAAACTGTACAAACAATAGAGAGATCATAACTTGTTATCAAGGTGATGCTGTCAAAACAGGACAGTAAGGAAGATTTTACAAATACAGAACAGTATAGTGGGGTTACATGTAACGCAACATGAACCCAAGATCACGGTTGAGGCAGTCTTCATGAGTACGGAACTTGGCTATCGGTTTTTGCACTGCAATTCTACATTGTTATATATCTTGAAGCATCCTCCTGGGCAGCCTTGCCTGAAGATCGGAAGCTGAATATCCTTGACTGCTGAAGAGTTTCCCAACTGGGAGGGAACGTTCCTGTCTGGCGATTGTTACGCAGTGTTCATTCATCTGTTGTCATACCGTCTGCATGTTCTTGCCAATATACCATGCCTCAGGGTCTCCTTGCCTGCAGTGTATGAGGTAGACAACATTGGCAGCGTCACATGAGTATCTACCATGTACGTGGTGGTTGGTGTTCTCACATGTGACACTAGCATCCTTGTTGATGATCTGGCATGTCTTGCAGCGGTTGCTGTGGCAGGGTTGTGGTCAATGTTGGCCTGAAGGCTAGGTTGCTATGAATGATGGTCTGTTTATGGTTTGGCAGTAGTTTGAAGGCGAGAAGTTGAGGTGTAGGGATGATCTTGGTAAGATGTTCATCATCACCAATGACAAAGAAAATGGTGAGTTTCTCCGCTGTGGGGAAGTATAGGTCATCCCTTCGCTTCACTTGCTAGTCACCTGTTGACACTTTTGATCACCTGCAGAGACATTATTCAGCCTGTTGACATTCCACTCACACCATTTGTATGATACTTTGATCTCTCTGCCCATAATTTCTGTGCCTGTGTGCTTCTCTTCATTTCACCTGACAAAGGAGTAGTGCTCCAAAAGTTTGTGATTTCAAATAAACCAGTTGGACAATAACCTGCTGCCGTGTGACTTCTGACCTTGTCCACCCCAGTCCAACACTGACACCTCCACATCAAACTTAACTTTTTCCAGTTTGAAAAATGGCTAGTGATGAATTAGTGTTCAAGTGAACATTAAATCCCATGAGCCCTACGATTCAAAATTGCCCTTATTTTGGCTGATATCATCTAAAGACAAATCAGTGGCTCATTAATTTCAACAGTGATTTTACAACATGCAAAATAGTTTCAATTTATTATTTTTTGTTCACTTGTCGGGTGTGGACGTTACTGTCTGGGCCAGCATTTATGGCCTGTTCCTCGTTGCTCTTGTAGTGGTGAGCAGTCCATTTGCTGTTAGTAGACCCACAATGCTGATAGGAAGAGAGTTCCAGGATTTTGACCCAATGACAGTGAAGAAACGCTGATTTATTTCCAAGCTAGGATGGTGAGTTGATTGGAGATGGTGTTCCTGTATATATCTGCTGCGCTTGTCCATCGAGTTAGTTAGAAATGGTCATGTGGTTTGAAAGGGCCTGTCTAAGGTGCCTTGGTGAATTTCTGCAGTGCATCTCGCAGATGGTTCACATGGTGCTACTGAACATCAGAGGTGGAGGTGATGAGTGTTGGTAGTTGTAGTGCCAGTCAAGCAGGCTGCTTTGTCCTGGATGGTGTCAAGCTTCTTGAGCATTGTTGGAGCAAGCAAGTGAGGAGTATTCAGTTTTGGAAAATCTGATAGTGAATTACTCACTGCGGTATTCCTAGTGTTTGACCTACTCTTGCAGTCACTTTATTTGGCAAGACCAGTTGAATTTCTGGTCAGTGGTAGCTCCAAGAATGTTGGTAGTAGGGATTCAATGACGTAATGTCAAGGGAAGGGGATTAGATTATCTCTTACTAGAGATGGTCATTGTCTGGTATTTGTGTAACATGAAAATTACTTGCCTGTTTTCAGCTCAAGCCTGAATATTATCTGGATCCAGTTTTAAATGAGTGTCAGCTCTTAAAAATGTTTATAAAAATGCTTTGAATATGATGTATAAGGTGCTACATAAATGAGAGCCTTCTCTGTGAAAATGAAGTATTTATTTGAAGTTGAAATCTGTTAAGTGTTAATTAATTTTAAAAGGGAATTTATCTGGCCTGTGTAGGAGATGCTGAAGTGGAAGCTGACCTTGAGGAACAACTAAACAGCTTTTACTTGAAGGCCCTAGAAGGATTTGTCATGGTGTTGACACAGGATGGAGACATGATCTACATGTCTGAGAATGTGAACAAGTGCATGGGGCTCACCCAGGTAAAGATGATCATATTTGTCTACTCTGAATAGGTTTAGTATGATGATGATACATTTCTATGCAAAGGGCGGATGACTAAATGGTGAAAGTTGAAAAATTTCCATACTTTTTAATACTTATATTCACTTAGTGGAATACCTGTTTACTGTTTGAACATCAATTTTTTTATTCTTTAGAGGTGCTGTACAGAAATCAAGTTTAGAAAATGAGACTTGTCTTGGCCTTTTTTTTCTAACTGCATACAAACGCAGAAGCTCTATTTTTCAAAAACTGCAATTAATGTACTTGACACATTCTTGAATACCTGTGATTTAGTGTATTTTTTCCCCCTATTAACAGTTTGAGCTGATTGGGCACAGTGTTTTTGATTTCACCCATCCTTGTGATCATGAAGAGATACGGGAAATGCTTTCTCATAGAGGTAAGAAAATGTGGCATTAATACTTGTCCTGAGTGCACACAGCTGTTGACTTACTCATTTAATTGCAACAAGTCCCTACCTTTGACACCCAGCAATTCATACCACACAATTTTTTTACAGTGCTAAACATTTAGCATTTTGTACTGCCAATTAATGACTGTACACTAGCATTTCAGGTTTGCACTTTCTTATTAAAGACTTCTGGTTTTTTTTCACATTCACTACTAGTTATTTGTGCTCAATCTTTTACACACTTCATTGGTGCTTCAGTGCTGTAATGTTAAGTAACAAAGCTACAAACTAGATCTGTACCTAATTTCCAAAGCTGAACTTGTGCCCTTGATAAAGATTGCATACAGCTTTAATTTCTTTCCTCATAAATGCTGGTTGATAGGTGCTGGAGGAAGTGGGGGCAGGAAAGTGAAACACTGAAAGATCAGCACACAGCTGATTTTAATGGGTAAATGGTATGCAGAGTTGTTAGGTTAACGACCATAACAACATTGGATTGCTGCAGCTCAGTGGTATTTGTCAAGCTTGTTTTCCTGTTATACAACCAATCCATTTGTGAGTAGGTGGTAAAGCTGTTTGACGGCTGATCAGATTGGCTAAAAGAACTCCTAACTTTAAATTGTTTTAAGCAACCATAACTACACATGTTCATAATTGACGGCCTGAGTCCGAGTCCAGTCAAAGTGAAGGTTAGCATTACAACCACATTAAGTATTTATCTTTTTGACACAACGAATGGCATGTCAAATTTCTTACTGTTTGATAATTGTTGTCTGTGTACAATTCAAACTATCTCAAAATGGAGCTGTGTTGAAGCCCAGACCTTGTCTAATTATTTGGTTAGGTTAAAGTTTAACTTAAGTTTAGCCTTTTGGAATTGGGCTAAATATGTTTCTGTTTGAATGTCTATTGGATTCTTGCATCAGTATTTCTAATTAGCTGCCTAATCTGCATCTGCCTAATATTTTGATTACGAAAGGGAGGCAATGGCCAAGTGATATTATTGCCAGATTGTTAGTCCAGAAACCGGGTAATATTCTTGGGATCTGGGTACAAAACCTGCCACAGTGGATAGTTGGATTTGAAATCAATTTTGAAAAATGCAAAATTAAGAATATACTGATGACCACAAAACTATCGTTGATTGTCATAAAGACCTCTCTGGCTTACTAATGTCCTCTGGGGAAGGAAATCTGCCAAAATCCAAAAGAACTACAGATGTTGGAAATCAAAAATAAAAACACATTGCTGAAAAAATTTAGCAGGTCTGGCAGCATCTGTAGAGAGAAAGCAGAGTTAACATCTCTGGTCCAGTGACCCTTCAGAACTGACGGTAGCTAGGAAAAGGTTGGTATTTATGCAGAAGGTGAGGTGGGGAAGGGGAGAGGAATAAATGATGGAGAGAAAGGTGCGGAGAGAAAAGCATTTGGACAAAGGACAGGGTAAAGCCTGGGAGAATGAATAACTGATGATGGGGCGATGACAATGGGTTGTGTGTGGAAGCAGCCAGTGTGGTGATAAGGCCTGGTGTGTGGGGTTGAGGGAAAGACATGGCGGGGGAAGGTGCTCAAGTCCTGAAATTGTTGAACTCTATTGAATGCAGTAGGCTGCAGAGTTCCCAAGCGGAAAATGAGTAACAAGTTTTGCTGCAGATGTTGGCCAGAGAACATGGTGATGTGTTGAAATGACAGGCAGCTGGAAGCTCGGGATGGTTTTTGCAGATTGCTTTGCAGGATACCTACATTCTGTCACCCAGTCTGTGAGCAGCGACTGCAGTAGATTAGACTTGGTGAACTGCAGATAAAGCACTGCTTCACCTGGAAGATGTGTTTGGGGCCTTGGTGGTGGGGGGAGTAAACTAGCAGGTGTTGCACCTTCTGCGATTGCAGGGGAAGGTGCCATGGGAATGTGGGTTCGCACTGGGAGTAAAGGAGTGGAACAGGGTGTGCAGGAGGAAACGGTCCCTTGCAGAAGGCTGACAAGGGAGGGGAGGGAAATATGTCTGGTGGCATCATGCTGGGGGTGACGGAAATGGCGACTAATTATTCTGTGGATGTGGCTGCTGGTGGGAAAGAAGGTGGATATTTCTGAGGCCTCCTTGTCAAAACAGGTCTGACAGAGACAGAAACTGGGAGAATGGAATGGATTCTTTACAGGAAGCAAGGTGTGAGAATGAACAAAAACAAAGTTGCTGGAAAAGCTCAGCAGGTCTGGCAGCATCTGTGAAGGAAACAACAGAGCTAATGTTTCCAGTCCGGTGACCCGAAATTCTGAGGTAGGATCACCGGACCCGAAACGTTAACTGTTTTTTCCTTCATAGATGCTGTCAGACCTGCTGTGCTTTTCCAGCAACTTTGTTTTTGTTCCTGATTTACAGCATCTGCAGTTCTTTTGATTTTTATTAGGGTGTGAGGATATATCGTCAAGGTAACTGTGGGAGTCAGTGGGTTTGTAGTGAAAATCTGCCATCCTCAACTGATCTGGCCTACATGTGACTCCAGACCCACAGCAATGTGGTTGACTGTCAACTATCCTGTATACAATTAGGAATGATCAATGAGCGCATGCTGGCCTAACCAGCGACGCCCACATCTTGTGAATGAATTTTTTTTTAAAGTATTCTGACGCCTAGGAATAAATTTGCCGTGAATGGCTATCTGAGCTGATGTTTATTTTGATATTTGACCTTTTCACTTACAGAAATTCAAGTTATGCATTAAAGCAACTAAGTGCTAATTTGTTACATGCAATTACATAGGATATATGATGTGGAGGTGCTGGTGTTGGACTGGGTTGACAAGGTCAAAAATCACGTGACACCAGGTTACAGTCCAATAGGTTTAGTTGAAGACACAAGCTTTTGGAGTCTCGCTTCTCATTCGGGTGTTAGAGAGAGGTGGCGTCAGACACAGGATTTATAAGCAAAGGATCAAAGGGTCATAGAACAAATGCACATATGTTGAACAAATCTACGATGTCTGTTAGAAATTCTGAAATTTGCATATTAATCCTTTCAAGTCACCTTCAGGTGTCCGTCACGTTCAGATGAGGAGGAATGCGAAGGACACCTGAAGGATGCCCTTATAAGAACGGGATATGATGCTCAATTCATCGATTGCTAGTTCTGATGTGCCACGGCAAGAAACCGTAATGAACTCCTCAGAAAACAGACATGAGACAAACCGATAAGGGTGCCCTTTGTTGCCCAGTACTTCCCAGGAGTGGAGAAACTACACCATGTTCTTCGCAGCCTTTAACACGTCATCGATGACAATGAGCACCTCACCAAGATCTTCCCTACACTCTATTTCTCACTGTCAAACAACGGCCAGACCTTAAACAGACGATTGTTCGCAGCAAACTACCCAGCCTTCAGGACAACATCGACCACAACACCATACAACCCTGTCATTGGCAACGTCTGCAAGATATGTCAGATCGTCGACATGGGCATTACCATCGCATGTGGAAACACCACCCAACACATGTACAGCAGATACTCATGTGACTTGGCCAATGTTGTCTATCTCATGTTGCAGGCAAGGATGCCTGGAGGCACGGTATATCGGTGAAACCATGCAGATGCTATGACAATGAATGAATGGACACCGTACAACAATCGCCAGACAGGGAATTACCCTCCCAGTGGGGGAACACTTCAGTGGTCAAGGACATTCGGCCTCGGATCTTCGGGTAAATGTCCTCCAAGGCAGATTTTGGGACACACATCAACACAGAATCACCGAGCAGAGGCTGATAGCCAAGTTAGGTACCCATGAGTATGGCCTCACCTGGGATCTTGGGTTCATGTCGCACTACAGGTGACCCCACCAACTATACACTCTTGCATATGTGTGCGCACACACATGCGGTCCCCACCATCCGCGCTCTCAAATCTATGGGGTGAATTTGCATTTTCACCTTTGTAATTGCAGATACATTGAATTTTGTTGAAAAGCACTCAATTTGTAGACAATGTGGCATTTTTATAAATTCCTACTTTGACTCCAAGTTGATGCACAGCCAGATTCTAAATAAGGCCTCACACTTAAAATGCATTGTCTGACTTGGGATATCACTTCTTGTATACTGAGCCAACTCATAAAACCTTTAGTTATCTTGGGGCAGTGACTTGAAAGAAATTCAGGGAATTTGCATATTAATCCTGTCTAACTGAAGATTTAATAGCCATCTTAGGTTTGTTCAACACATTTGCATTAGTTATATGATCCTTTGATCTTTTCCTTATAAATTCTGTGTCCAATGCCACCTCTCTCGCTGACACTTGAAGAAAGAGCGAGACTTCAAAAGCTTGTGTCTGCAAATAAACCTGTTGGACTGTAACCTGGTGTCGTGTGTTTTTTGACCTTAAGATGTATACCGTTGAAATACTGAAACAGGCCATTTGGCCTAACTATTCCATGCTGTTGTTTCTGCTCTATTAATACTTCCTCCCACCTTTTCCTTAACTAAATCTGCTGCCATAATTTTCTCCCTCCAATGCTTGTTTATCTACCTATTTAATGTATAGGTATTATTTGCTTCAACAGCTCCCTTAATTATTTGAGTGAGGAGTCTTTTGCGAATTCTTTTGTGTTTTCTGGTATTCTATTGATACTCTGATATAGATGGCCTTTAATTGTGCTGTACAATACAAAGCATTCTCTGTATCCATTCTATCAACACTTTTCAGTAAAATTATGAAATCTCTCAGCTCAACCCTCAGCTTTTTTGGGGAAAGAAGAAACCCAGCCTGTTGATCTTTTCCTGATGTATGCCCATGTATTTCTGGTATCTATTTGTAAATGCTTTTCTGCACCCCGTCAAGTATCCCTCTCTGCTTGCTCTAATATAGGACTAGAACAGTATGCAGTACAATGTGGGCTTAACCAGGTTGGATATAGGTTTAGAAATAGAACCTATTGCTTGATTTTTTTTTTTTTAATGATCTTGTTAACCTGTGCTTTTAATGATAATTTAATAAAGCAAGATTGGGAATGTTTGTTTTGAACTGTTTGGCAAAAGAAATTTAGAACAAGAAAATTCTGCTGACTTTCTTGATCCAATACTTTATTTTAAACCTGGCAGTGTTATTTTAATCACTCGAGTTTGCCAAATACATGTTAGTAATTTATTGTCATTTCTGCAATTTAGGACTTCAGAAGAAGGGGAAGGATCAAAACACTGAGCGCAATTTCTTCTTGAGGATGAAGTGTACTTTAACGAGCCGAGGCCGCACTGTTAACATCAAGTCCGCAACATGGAAGGTGAGCAACTTGTTTGTAAACACATTAAATTAACAGTTTTTAATATTTATTCTTTTATGTTATCTAAACATCACTGGATGACTAGTATTTATTGTCCATCCCTCATTGCCCTTGGACTATAGCAGTTCAAGAAGACTGCTCAACATCATCTTTCCATGTGATGTTCAGTAGAACCACAGTGCTGTGAGGAAGGAAGTTTCAGGATTTTGAACCAGGAAGCAGAGAGAGAATTGCAACATATTGCCAAGTTTTCAGTGTTTCCCATGCATTTGTTGTCCTAGGGTTTCATTTGATTTTTGCTGAATGAATTGTTCTGACTTGAAATGTTGCATAGTTAGGACCTTGTTTTCTTTTAGGAAGTGATAAGCCCATGACATGGTAGACCTTGTGATGAAAAAGATGTTTGTCAAATTATTAAATGAAAAGCAATAATTTAAATTCAAAGTTACAAAACTAAATTCGATGATTGGGTTAAAAAAAAAAATTAGTTGATGGGGGTAAGTTGTGGCATTGTCGAAGGTAACTCAGAAATTGCAGAAAGTACTTGGGCAAGATATGTAAGCAAGCAGAATGATTTCATGAAATAATGATGGCAGATGTAAAGTGTTGCACATAGTGGGGGAAATACTGACAAACGGGAATGGTGTTGCTGTATCTTTTGGAAGGGATTTTTCTTTATAATTCATTCAAGGATGCGGACATTGCCTGCTGACCAGTATTTTCTGCCTATCCCTTGCTGCCCGTGAGAGAAGAGGAGATCTCTGAATTCTTGCAGACCAGATGCTAAGCGTGCCTATTCAATGTAAAGCAATAATCAACAAAGCCATTTGGCTATTAAATACCAGATCTACAATGGAGGATGGGCAGTAACAAAGGAACTGTTTCTCGACCAGTTCTGGTTGTCTAGCACAGTGTCTAAGTGGATTGGAGGTGGTGTTGAGCAGAACCAAGAGTTCAAATTCCACTATCAGCAGTGATTACTGGAAACAAAAACAGAAATTGCTGGAGAAACTCAGCAGATCTGTTAGCACTTGTGGAGAGAAAGCAGAATTAATGTTTCGGGTCCCATGATGCTTCTTCAGAACAGTTCACATGAGAAACACCTGAACTTCAACCTAATCCCAGTTACCAACACTTTGCCCATAGCCTTATGGCATGCCAGGTGCTCGTTGGGGTACTTTTTAAAGTATATGATGCAACTCATCACTACTCTCCTCCCAGGCAGCGCATTCTGGACCATCACCACCATCTGGACTTTAAAACAAAAGGTCTTTTCCGCTCATCATCGCCCATCCTCCACACCATCGCCATAGACCTCCTGTCCTTCACCTTGAACCAGTGTTTCTTTATGAATAACCCTTCAACTAAGGGAGCAGTTGCTCCTTATTCGCTCTACCCATGTCCCTCAATCTTGTTTACCTCCATCAGAATGCCCCTTAGCCTTCTCTGCTCCAACAAAAACAGCTCAAGCCTATCCAGCTTCTCCTCAACTTAAATTTTCTATCCCAGGCAGCATCCTGGTGAATCTCCTCTGCACCCCCTCCAGTGCAGTCACAGTACTCTAGCTGTTATCTTGCCAATGTTCCGTGCAATTTCATCATGATTTCCCCGCTTTTGTAATCTATGCCTTTTTCACCACTCTACTAACATGTGCTTCCACCTTCTCAAGATCTATAGACAAACACACCAAGGTTCCTCTGTTCCACAGATTGTCTTAGTGTCATGCTGTTAGTTGAATAACTTGTTGTCAACTTATTTCTTCCAAAGTGTATCACCTCGCGCTTTTTCAGGGTTGAATTCCATCTGACACTTATCTGCCTATTTGACCAACCCTTTCATATCTTCTCGGAGCCCATGACACACAATAATGAGGGTAGTGCAGTTGATGCAGTTTATATAGATTTCAGCCAAGCCTTTGACAAGGTGTTACTTAGACTTAACAAGAAGGAAAATGCACATGGGATGTAGGGTAATTTGATAAAGTGGATTCCAGTTTCGGCTCAGTTTTAGGAGACAGCAGGTGATAACAGAAGGCTACTTTGTTAACCAGCTGACCAATCTTGGTATCATTGCAAACTAATCTAGCCCCCCCGCCGCCAAGTGTCGCCCATTCCCTTTCTTCTTCAGGCCACCTTTTCTACAGTGTGACCACCTCTCTAAACATGCTCTCCACAATGCTGTTAGACTTGTGGATGCTCCACGGTGTCCCCAACCCCTTCCAGCTCTGAAAACCGAGCTTCCAGAAGCTGCAGCTAGACACACTTTCAGCACGTATGCTGGTCCTGCATTTGGAGTATTGTGTGCAGTTTTGATCTCCACATTACTAGAAGGACATGATAGCTTTGAAGAGAGTGCTGAGAAGGTTCACCAGGATGTAGCCTGGTCTCGAGGGCATTGGCTATGAGGAAAGGTTTAAAAAGACTAGGATTGTTTTCACTGGTAAGACAGTGGTTGAGGGGAGACCTGATAAAGGTCTACAGAATTATGAGAGGCATAGATAGGGTGGATAGTCAGACAATTTTCCCAGGGTTGAAGTTTCAATTACAAGGGGGGCACAGGTTCAGTATAAGAGGGGGAAAGTTTAAGGGAGATGTGCAAAGGAAGTTTTTCACGCAAAGAATGGTAGGAGCCTGGAACGCATTGCCAGTAGTAGTGCTGGAAGCAGTCATCTTGGCAAAATTTGAGAGGCATCTGGACAGCTATATGATTAGGGAGAAAATAGAGGGATAGGGATCGAATATGGGCCGGAGGTTTTCCTTAATCTGGGTTGTGGTCTGTGATTTCAGCTCAGCAAATTCTAAGACTCGACCATCATTTTTGATCATTCATGGAATCAATGAGTGAGAATCACCCAAGATGCCTCTTCTGGTTACTATTTAATTTCTTTTGCTGAAAAGTAGCAAGTGAGGATAGGAATTCATCTTCTGAATAAACAATGTAATGATTTGGAAAAGTAAAATCCAATTCCTTGATTTGTCTGTTTAAATTGGGAAAGAACTGAAAGTATTCTCTTTAACATTTCCTTCCCCTTGAAATGTCAAGAACAATTACTTCTTGGTGAGCTGGTGGAGGAGATGCAGCTATTCTATAACAACAGATGTTGGGGTTAAGTTGACATTTCCTCTATTTAAAGAGTTACTGAAAATTCTGATCGAGACTTTATAGTCTGCTTCACAAATGTTACTAAATTACTCAGTCAATGATGTGCTTAAAACCCTGGGGACTACAAAAACTAACTTCCATGATTATCTTTAGGTCCTTCATTGTACAGGACATATTAGAGTATACAATTCCAGTATTGAGCAGACCCATTGTGGTTACAAAGAACCGCCCATGACCTGCTTGGTTTTGATCTGTGAACCTATTCCACACCCCTCGAACATAGAGGTACCGCTGGATAGCAAGACATTTCTGAGTCGTCATAGCCTGGACATGAAGTTTTCTTACTGTGATGAGAGGTGAGTTATGTGTACATTGGAAACATTTTCCAATGTCATGTTAAGCTTCATCTTTCTGAAGGGGTAAATGTACTGTTCAGTTTAAATTTAATCAAGGTCTTGATGTGAACAATTCAAATATGCCCCAAATTGTCTCCAGGCAAAAGATTTATTCAGTAGAATAAGTGAAGAAAGTAGTAGCAAGAAAAATAATTTCTCAATGAAAATGCTACTTAATTTGGAACTCTAAAGGATGAATATCATCAAATAATGCAATTTTAATGGTGTAAATATTTTAAATTTAATTTCCCTAAAAAGGCAAGATTTATTCCACTGTTTTGTTAAATCTGGTTTCTTGGCTTGCCAACAGTTTGCTGTAAGCCTAATTGGCATTGTGAAGAAAATGCAATCTCTTGTTCACAGTATTTTATTTGCACTTGTAGTGCAATATTTGTGTTTAAAAATAATCAGGCAGCACTTATCTGACGTCTTTAATTATTCCAAAAATAATTACCTAAAATATTAATTATTTTAAAATTATTAAATCTTAAATATTAAAACTTCTACTTTCGCTTGATTCCTTTAAGTTCGGGGCTATTGGGTGGTTCGTTTGACTCTCGCGTGAACTAAGAGTTGGAGAGTTCTTTAAACCGATTCAGTTAATTGTAGTTAACAAAATAACTGATGCATGATAAACTTTATGTAAACATTGAGGAATTTAACAACTAAATTTGCTGCATTTATTTCTCTTCATCAAATTTGTATACTGATTTAGTTATACATTGGACTGATGAAATATGCATTTTGCATAGTGAGTTTGTTTGATAAATTAACACATTTTGACTATATAAAGTGCTTTCTATAAATCTTTAAACAGAAGTCTCCTTTGCTTTAGAATATACTTATGTAGCACCATTGAGGACATCAGAACATCCCAAAATGCTTTACATATAATTATAAATGTAATCACTTTTATGGAAATGTAGCAACCAATTTGTATACAGCAAAGCAATAATCTTTTGGGGTTTATTTTGAGGTACCTATTGAAAAAGCACAGTGGGGATAACTCCATTGGTTTTATTTGAGCCTATGCTGTTGGATCTTTTAGTCACACCTGGGGCCTTAGTTTAATGTCACTTCTGAAAGAAGGCACCATATAATGCTATGCTTTCTCAGTACTGCACTGGAGTGACAGCCTAGATGTTTGTCCAAGTTACTTGAACTTGAAACCCTTAGCCTTCTGACTAGCTAAGAAAGCTGCCAACTCAGCCAGCAGTGACACCTAAAAAGGTCGCTGATATTTACTGAAAATAGAATAAACAATGTAAAACAGAAACCTGCATATTTTAATTTGCATTTTATTACACTAAGCACATGCTACTAAATTATAAGATCTGAAACTGCATTTTTCACTATAAATTGAGTTAGATGAAAACATTGTATTCCGGGACAATTTTTCATTTATGGATGTGTCTCAGTACTCATCTGTAGCTGCCTAAGCAGCAGTAAAACTTTTCTGTAACTGTCAGGCAAAAGTATGGAACTTAATGTTACTTTCAGCTGTACTGTTTTTAAAAAACTTAACATTTGAGGAAGGATGGAAAAATACCCTATGGTCCAGCTTTATAAACCCTTTTGTATGAACAAAACTAGGGTAATTTAGGTAAAGCATTGGAAATTCTTCATTAATCCCCTAAAGCACTCAAGCCGAAGGAGATAACGCTTACAGCTTTTGTAATTTGTAACATTTTTCCCTTCTCTCATTCAAGTAATCTTCGAAGTCATTTTTGTTTTGAATGTAAATTCTGAAATTATAGATTTCCATGCTGATCAAAAAGTGTTTATGCTCCCTCAATATAATCTTCGATATATTCTTAAAGTTCTGATCAGAATATCTAGTCTGACACTGGGTGAAAGCAGTGCACTTAATTTTGCATCGTAACTGTTTTATAGTGAACTTTTACACTAATTGATTTTATCGTGTGTACATTTTTTAAAATGCAGAATAACTGAATTAATGGGATACCAGCCAGAAGAATTGTTGGGCCGCTCTGTATATGAATTTTATCATGCCATGGATTCAGACCATCTGACCAAAACCCATCATGACTGTAAGTTATTTTTTCAAGTAATTTTCTCAACACTTTTCTCCCCTGTGCTGAATCCTTATTAACAGATATTTTCAAGGATATCAAACACTTGCCCAGTGCCTTCCTGAAATGTCACTGAACTGCGATTTGTGGTGAACTGTACTTAACCTAGTTGAGTCTGATGTGTGGACACTTGGACTTCTAGTAGCATTCCATGCATGGCATTTGAGTACATGCCCTCTTAATGAGTACTGCACCGTATAAGTACGTAACTTCCGTGTGTTCCCTGTTGTGAATACTGCTCTTAGCTGAAAATGTTTTATGTGCTTATGAATGACAATTAATACTTTTTTAAATTTTGCTTTAGTATTTACTAAAGGCCAGGCCACAACTGGTCAGTATAGGATGTTGGGCAAAGAAGGTGGCTATGTTTGGGTGGAGACACAGGCCACAGTGATCTACAACAGCAAAAACTCCCAGCCCCAATGCGTGGTCTGTGTGAACTATGTTTTGAGGTAAGCATCTGAAATCGGGATCTTGTGTGGTTAAGATTATTTTAGGAAGTATCTTGCATTAATATTTGCAAAATAGATGCACTCATTAGAATTAAATAATTATGCAAATGTTGTAAAAGTTACACCAGTAGGCATTTATACATGTGAATAGTTGCATAAGTATCAACATAGTGAAATCTTCTCTGAAGCTGATGGTGTAACTTGTACTGTTTTCATTCCACCCTCAGTGGTCTAGTTGAGAAAGATGTGATTCTTTCACTGGATCAGACTGAAAGTGTATCTGTCGAGAAGCCTGAGGAACCTAGAAAGAACCCTGTTTCATCCACAAATGAAGAAACCAATAATCTTTTTGACAAACTGAAAGAGGAACCAGAGGCTTTGACTCAACTTGCACCAGCTGCAGGTGATACAGTTGTCTCACTGGATTTCAGCCCCTCAGGTTGGAAATTGTTGCTGTGCATCATATTATGTATCTTTTGTGCCTAATACAAACTCTGCAGAAGTCAGGTGATTTGCAAAAGACTTACCTTGGATAATAGTTCAAATTCCAAGACACTATCAGGGCCAGTGCTTTCTATTGTCCGTCTCTGCTGGTCCAAGAAAAGAAACAGAACAAGCAATTAACAAATTGCACTTGGATAGCAACTTTGGATAGAGTGAAATATCCCAACATTATGTTGTGAGAGGGATTAGAAATGAACCAGTAATGATTATCAGCCTTAAGAAGGATCATTTGAAGAAGTGGGTTTTGCATAGGCCTCCTGAAGGTGGAAAAAGATACATTGCAGGAGTTCTGGAATAACATTCCAGAGTGCTGGATTGTAATGGCTGAAATGCCTTGATAGATTAATGAACTAACTAGCAGTTGAATACACCTTGGGAAGGATGAAGCAGATTCCTGGGATGTCATCGAAAGAGACCTTCAAAAGGAAATTTCAAGTTTAGGTGTAAGAAAGAGATGAGGATGAGTAGGGATAGAGTATTAAGGCAAATCAAATACAGGCAACATCATGGTGGGTGAATTGGACTAAGGGTTTGTTTAAGTAGATCTTAAACCTTGTGACAGAATTGGAGATGTTCAGCCTTAAATGACCAGTACATTGAGGATCTGAGCAGCATTAAAAGTGCCATGATGGGAAACAACAATTCTGCTCACTGTTGAATTTGACTTGCAAGAACAGTTAGAAAAATGATGAAATTTAGCTAAGGCATGAAATTGGAGTAAAACTGGGACAAGATTAGCATTATTAAAATTGGGCTGTTCATCTTATTCACAGCTGATGTCTGGGAGGTCAGCCTGAACAGTTAAGTTGTTATCTTTAGCACGTGGGGAAGAGCAGGACATCTTTGGCATGTGTATGCAACTTTCCCTGAGATTTATTCATTATGGTACAGGGAGCAGGATGGAACATTTGAGCATCCAGCTATTGAGGGATAAACTATACTGACAAATTTTTAAAAATGGTGTTGCTGGTAGCAAATAAATGACTGGGCCCTTGACTTCCTTTTGAAAGGTCGTATATCTAGTTTTTGCTGAATTAGCTGGCATCAATAAATTTTCATGGTGTGAAGAAGAAAAACTTCAATGTTATTGATTACTATTTAGTAGGCCTTGATAGAAATGCTCATTTTTAAATTTGAGAATGAGATTGGGCTTGATTACCATAGAAAAATATCCAATTAATAATTGCTCTCCAAGCCTGCATGCTGAGTTGAGAGGGCTTGAAGGAGAAGATTTTCTTAGTGCTTTTTAATATTTTCTAATTTGCAGGTTTTTTTTCTTACGTGTTCAGTTACATTTATCTCATCCAGCATATGTCCTACTTGCCTTTGCATTCACACCCTTTTGTAAATGTGCTTCAGTGTCCACAGATGTGCTCCTATCTTCTGTACAATTCTGTATAGGTTGTAGAAAGTCATGGTTGATGTGTGTACTTGAACTTCCCCAAGGCTCCATTTGTAGAAATTAAATGGGTTCCCAAAGTATTTCTACAGGTTTAAACTTGATGAATAATGTATATAAGCAACGTGAATGGAGATTAATGAAAATATTTTTCAAACTGGAAAACAAGTTAATGCCCTTCAACTATATTATAAAGATATTGAATGAAAGATTTACATTTATTGCATGACCTCCAGAGATATAAAGGCACTAGTCATTTGCACTACTTCTTGAAGTTAAACTGCAGTGGTAAATTATTTTGTTAAGCGATCAATATTTGATGAAGGAATAGTCAAAAGTTTACATTCAGATTTTCGGTATTCAACTTCAAGGGCTGTGTGTTCTAAATTACTTTCTCAATTGTGCATAATTTTAATTAGCTTTAAATAAATTTCACCAGACTGCAGTCAGGATTTGGTTTGATCAGATTTGAGCTTGGTTGTTGAAAGGATGAATAAGAGTTTACAAACTCAATAAGTTTGTTAAACTTAACCCTTTTATTTTGAATTCAGAAATGCAGCAGTTTAATGAGGTCCCACTCTACAATGATGTCATGTTGCCCTCCTCCACAAGCCAGAAAACTGTAGACATGGCACTGTCACCCCTGCCTCCCTCTGATGCAAAAAAGCCACTATGCAGCAGCACAGACCCAGCCTTGAATTTAGAATCTATCATCAAGCTTGAAACAAATCAAGAGTCAATGGAATTTTCATTTACCATTCCACAAATGAATGAGCAGTCAAGCAACTCCTCTTGTCCTTGCACCAGTCAGAATTCACCGCAAGTAAGTCTCTCTCTTATCAAATATTTCTAAACAAGCTATTAAACAAAGTGATGTTATTATTTTACTGCTTAAATTTTTTTAAATCAAATTTTAAAACTTGTGGTAGGATGTATATGTCGCTCTAAAGGCCAGCATTTGATTCCCACCCCTAATTGCCTTTGAATTGAGAGGTTTGCTGTTTCTGTGGATCAGGAATCACATAGACCAGACCAGATAAAGATGGTAGCTCCTCTTCTCTTCTCTTCCGGCCCCCCCAAAAAAAAAGGACATTAGTGAACCAGATTTCATGACAATCAGTGACGATTTCATGGTCACCGTTATTGTGATTCATTTTCAATAATTTTGAATTCCACCAGCTGTCGTGGGATTTGAACCTATGTCACCAGAACATTAGTCAAGGCCTCAACTAATGACATTAATAATGACATTACCACCATGCAGTTGTCTATCCTTAAACTGTAAAAGTGTGTAGTCTTCAGTTTGAGCTATACCTTCATACTTGCAATGAAATGCATGTATGGGGGCACGGTTGATTGCGTCCTCTCAAGCCTATTTTATTGCTGGTTTTGGCTTGGCAATTACAAAGACCTTGATGTCAGCATTGAGAAAGCAGCACAAAGCCCACCAGTTTGTTGCCCTCCCCACAACAGAAGATGTCCACATTTGAATTTTAAAGTTAAGGTTCTAGATATTTTCCAGTCACCCTGTTCAGATGTAGTGTTACACACACCTGGAACAGATGGGACTTGAACCCAGGGTTCATGACTCAGAGGTAAAGAAACTACCACTTCACCACTAGAGCCTTAAAATTAAGGTACTATGCTGTATAACTCCTGATCTGGTTTATAAACAAACAACTAAAATGCATTGTATTATCTATTTTCACAGCCAAGCAGTCCTTCAGATTACTGTTTTAATGTGGACACAGACATTTCCAATGAATTCAAACTGGATATAGTGGAAAAGCTTTTTGCAATTGACCCAGAGGCTAAACACCCATTCTCTGTTCAGGTATGATATGATGGCTCTTCCTAAGAGATTTGTGTATTAAATGTAAAGGACAGTTTTTGATTTGAGCTGTATTACAGCATGATGCATTAATAAAATAAACACACATACTGGGATACAGATAGGGAACCTAATACGATGTGTTTCCCTAACAGTCAACTTTTTCATCATGAAGTTTGAATTTTGTTCTGCAGATTTTGCTAAATGCAAAGCAGATAGGGAGACACCAAGGTTATAGTATTTGTTTGGTAAAAGAGTGCAGGGATTTACATTGTGGTATAGGGTAAGGGTATAACTTAAGAGCTTGTTGGGCCAGAAGGAAACACTTTGGTTTCTCCTAGTTCACAGGGCTGCTGCATAAATGTTTACTTTACGGATGGAGCCTTTTTGTCTCCCTTTATCCATTGTCATACCAAGCTGCCATGGATAAAAAAGAAGCAAAAATTATTAAAATGGTTTGACAAGCTTGTGTCGTTTCATCTGTTCATTTCTCCAAACTTGATAGATCCAGTTTCAAATTTGATTTGGGCTTTGTTTCAGCTTTAACTAAACTCATCTGTTTTTGCAGTTTAAGGTTATTCTAGTCTGACTTGTGACTTGAAATAAATATTTCAATGATATTGCAACTAAGAATATCCTTGTTACATTCAGACATTTCATTAGATTTTGGCAATTTATTACACAGTTGATAATTCAAGTGTTTGTTACATAAACTTGTACTGTAAATAAACAGCCATTGTGAAAATAACTGAATTTGATTTGCTAGTGTAATTCATTTGATTAAAACGTTCCATTTACTTTTATAAATTACATCCAAAATTGAAAAGAATACCTATTTTTAGCTGAGGAAATTTTATGCAGTGTTTAATTATCTCTGGCTACTTGTTAACATAATGATTCTTTTAACTAGGACATTGATAACTTGGATCTGGAGATGTTGGCTCCTTACATCCCGATGGATGATGACTTTCAGCTTCGATCACTGGACCAACTTTCACCACTTTCTGATACTCAAACCACCTCTGCCGATACACCAAGCATGAAACCAATGGTTGACGTCTTCTCAGAGGCTAGAACATCTGTTAATGACACTCTAGACAAATACATGTCAGCTTTAAAAACCACAGGGAAAAATATCAAGTCTTCAGCTGCAACAAAATCTTCATCTTCCCTGCACACGAATGAAATGGATAATGCCCCAGCTTTATCACAAAAGAAGAAAAGTAGCAGAACAACTTCACCTGCCCGAACTGGAGTCCAAAAAGGACTGCTCACTCAGCAAACTGATATTTCACGTCCACAAAGTTCCTTTTCTCCAGTGAAGGCGTTGCTTGCTTACAGTAAAAGGTAATGTGATACAAATTTTGATTATCTGCAGATATTTCTTTGGTTACAATGGTGCTGGTCATTCTTGCAAGCATCTTCCATTTGGGGAATGCCCACACCACCATAATGTAACCATACATTATTGTAATGACTGTATCTTGTTATGATCTTTACTCCTGCTATCTTTCCAAAGCCGGGATGTGAAACATTGAGGTGAGGGCAAGTGTGAATGTTATAGCTTTAGACTGCATGTACACTTAAAGTACTTGTCCAAGTAAATTGCACATCATTCAATCTCTCTTCTTTAATAAGAGAGCCTGGTGTGGCTGGGGGAGAATTTAATAAACTGCAGTCTGTCCCTTTTGTGTTTTGAATTATTTGGACATCCAACTATAAATAATTGCTCTCCTGTGTTTTGGTTCCTGTTCTAGACTGAGAATTCTCCATAACTGTCTTGTTCAAAATGTGACAGCCAAAGTCTTTTCCTTCCTTTCTCTGTTAATTAATATTGTGTGCAATTTTGTGCAAACTTATTGCATTTTTCCCTTTCGACATGTTTTGTCATTAACTTTTTTTTTTACTTCTAATATGCCCTATTCTCCATGCTTCAGTTTAAGTAGTTTCCTCTGCCTCAATTTTTTTTTTCTGCCTTTTGTTGCACAGACTACAAAATTTAATTTGACCTGACGTACTTTCACTGTGATTGTTGCTCATGAATGAGTGCAGAAATACCATCTTGCCTGTGGCATTACAAATATATGCAAAATAGGAACAGGGGTAGACCATTTAGCCACTTGTGCCTGCTCTATCATTCACAATGATTGAGGCTTATCTGTTTGTGCTTCAAATTCCATGTTCATTCCGCTCTTTCCCCCACCCCCCCCACCCTATAATCCTTGACTCTCCTAATTAACAAACTATCCACTTCTGTCTTAAAAATATTCAATGACTTTGCCTCCACCACCTTCTGAGGCACGGAATTCCAAAACCCCTCAATCCCCATGTCTTAAGAGTTAGAGTTGTATGGCACAGAAACAGACCCTTCGGTCCAACTTGTCCATGCCAACCAGATATATCCTAAATTAATCTAGTCCCATTTACCAACTTTTGACCCATAGCTGTCTTAAACCCTTCCTATTCATGTATCCACACAGATACCTTTTTAAACAAGTCCAACCTATCATCATTGGTCAACCCTTTCATTCCAACAATCTAGTAAAACTCATACTTCTTTAAATAGGAAGACCAAAAACCGTACACAGTAGTTAAGATCTGATCTCATCAATTCTCTGTATGACTGAAGCATAACATCCTTACTTTTGTGTTCTACTTTTATGTTCAATTACTGTCCTAAATATTTGATCCCATTAGCCTCTTTGAGCTGTATCTGCATATGAATGTTTAGTGACTCCTGCATCAGAATGTCTAAATCCCTCTATCTTGGAATTCTGCAGTCATCTCTCCAAGTAAAACTTTTTTTTTCATTCTTCCTGTCAAAGCGAACTACTTCACATTCTGCCCAAATTATACTTCATTGCTTTTTTTTTTTAACCCATTCACCTACTCTATAACAAATTCCAATCTCCTTGTATCTTCCTAAGTTAATTTCTATCATGGTGTTATCTACAAATCTGGATAACGTGCCTCCACTCTCCTCATGTAAGTAATTAATCTAAGATGTTGAGACCCCTGTGGGATTCCACTTATTGCATCCTGCTAGTCATACAAGGAATCATTTGTCCATACTTTTTTTTCTGCCAGCCAAGCAATCTTCTATCCATACTAGTTATGCCACACACCAGGTACTTTTTTGTTTCCCACAACAACCTTGATGTGGCACTTCATGAGATGCCTTCTGGAAATCCTTCTGTACGTCCACATGCTCCCCTTCATCCACACTAAGTTACTCCATCAAAGAACTCCAATACATTTGTTAAACATGAGTTCCCTTTAAGGAAACCATGCTGACTTCCTGATTACCTTGAATTTTTCCAATTGGCACATCTTATAATCTCCTTATTAAAAACTTTAACTCTTTCCCCGTGACTGAAGTCAGGCTAACGGACGTGTCATTTCCTGTCTTCTGCTTCCCTCCCTTTTTGATTAGAAGGGTTGTGTTTGCTTTACAATCCAATGAAACTTTTCCTGCATAAAGGGAATTTTAGAAAATTAACAAAAAATGCACCTACTACCTTTTGTAGTAACCAATTAAGACCCGAGAATAAAATCGATTTGGACCCAAAGACTTGTCAGCCTGCAGTTTCTTTCAATTTGCTCAGTACCACTTCCCCTATTATTGTAATTTCACTTCTTCTCTCCCTTACATTCCTGATTTATGGCTATTACTGGAATTTTATCTTTTCTATAGTGAAGACAGAACCAAAATATTTGTTAATTTCATCCACCATTGTATCTACTGTTGGCATCTCATTTTCTAGAGGACCAACATTCTAAACTTAATTATTCCTTTTCAAATACCTGTACAACATCTTGCTATCATTTTTTCATTCCTAGGTAACTTGCTCTCATACTCTTTAATTTCTTCCTCTTGACTAATCTTTACAGTTGTCTGTAATTCTTTGCCTCTGACCAAACATCTGACCTGCCATTCACCTTTGTACGGTTATGCTCTTTCATTGCATTTGATGCTTCCCCAACTTTAGTTAACCACAGATGGTGGGTGTTCCCTTTTAGAATTTGTTTATTATGTCCAAATAAAATGTTTCCATTTTATTCTGAGGATCAGTCACCCTGGTACTCCACTGTATCTTCACTACTGTGGAATACATTGGTTTTTGTGAGGGTCCTATGAGTAAAATTGGAAAATCTCAATTCAGTTTTTAGTGGGAATGAGCCCTTTAAAATATAACTATTTCCACGAGGAAAAGTGAAGCTAACTGATTTGGTAATAAACTGTGCTTTGACTACACAGTGCTAGAACCCAGGTAATGCAAAGTAAATGCAGTGTGCTCCGATACACAAATTTTTTTAAAGTATGAATTTTGGAGGAATTTGTATTAATACAATTACACCACCTGTGTTTTGATTGCTTGAAGATCTGCGATAGGAGAAGCTCCAAATGAAGAGCCAAGCCCGCAATTACTAATTTTGCACAACTCACCCAGGAAACGCAAGCTGGAAAATGCAGCCTCCCTTTTCCAAGCAGTCGGAATTGTAAGTGTTAACTTTTCAGATTGCCCAAGATCAAGTTGCTATTTGTTTCACTACAGCATGTTAGTAAGTAGCTTTTGGGATGTAAAACCATTTGAGAAAATGCAGTGTTACTCAATAACCAAACTTTTTAATTATGGGTAGGGAAGCTTATTGAAACATCTAAAAGTCCTGAGGGAGTTTACAGAGTGGATATTGAGAAAATGCTTTCCTTGTGAAGGAGTCTTGAATGGGAGACAATTTAGAATGAGGAATTTCTCTTTAACACTGAGAAAAGGTCTTTTCCTCTCATTGTCACTCTGTGGGATTCTCTAACTAAAGTTGAGTGAAGGCTGGATCATTGAATTGAAGTGGAATTAAAAGATTTTTGATCATTGAAAAAGTCAAGGGTTACTGGGAACACATGCAAGCAGGAAAGTGGAGTTCAGGCCACAATCAAACCAGTCATGATCTGAATGGTGGAGCAGTCTCGGAGCCGAATGGCTTACTTTCAGATGTATGTTTTCCAGTGACTTTAAAATTGTGCGCCCCAACCCAATAGTGTAGAAAATATTGCTGTGGAATTGAATGCAGTAAAGAAGGACCACATCTTTGGCAGATGGGATCAAGAAACACCATAGGGCTGCTTATAATTTTAAGTATATTAAGAGTAAGAGGATTACCAGGGAAAGAGTGGGACCTATTATGTCCAAAGAGCACATGGATGGGATCTTAGATTAATACTTCCTATCCATATTCAGAGTAGAAAGACTTTTTAGCTGGCCATCTAAGTTGGCATGGCGAGGTTGAGATTAATGAGGAGGTATTAGATGTTTTAGTGAGTATACAGGTGCATAAATCCCCAGGGCTTGAGGAAATGTATCCCAGAGTGCTATGGGAGGCATGGGAAGAGATTGCTGCGGCCCTGGCCGATATTTTCTACTTCACTGGCCACAGGTGAAGAGCCAGATGATTGAAGGATAGTTAATGTGGTTCCTTTGTTCAAGAAGGACTGCAAGGATAGGCCAGGCAATTACAGGCCAGTTAGTCTGACGTTCATGGTAGGAAAATTATTGAAAAGAATTCTGAAGGACAGGATTAAGCAATACTTGAAAAGGCAGTGATTGATATGGGATAGTCAGCAAATTTGTTAGAGGGCAATCCTGTCTGATTTAATTTAATTGAATCTTTTGAAAAGGTGTCTAAATATATTGAAAGTAATACAGTTGATGTGGTTTACGTGGACTTCAGCAAGGCCTCTGACAAGATCTCTCATGGAAGGCTGGTCCAACAGGTTAAGAGCCCATGGAATCCAAGGCAAGTTGGCAAACTGCATCTAAAATTGGCTGACAAATGGTGGCGGACTGTTTTGGAAATTGTAGATTATTTTACCAGCAGCGTACCACAGGAATTGTTGCTTAGACTTGGAGGTGAACGTAGAAGCTTTAATTAGTAAGTTTGCAGATGAAATGAAAATGAGGGGCTGTTGATAATAGGAAGGATGGTCTTGGGCTACTGTCTGATATTGAGCAGAGCAATGGCAGATGGAATTTAATCCTGATATGTCCAAGGTGATGCATTTTGGGAGGTCTAATAAAAGAATGATATACATTATTAATGGTTGGTCCCTAGGGAGAACTGAGAAACAAGGGGACCTTGGTGTACGTCCATAGTTCCGGGAAGGTGACAGCACAGGAGATCACGGTGGTGGTGGTGAATGCATTATAGGATGCTTGCCTTCATTAGGCTGGAGAGTAGAATTTAGGGACAAGGAAGTCTTGTTACAACATAATGAAACATTGGTTAGGCCACAGATGGGAATACTACGTGCAGTTCTGGCCACCACACAATTGGAAGAATTTGATTGTATTGGAGAGAGTGCAGAAGAGATTCACCAGAATATTTGCTTGGAATGAAACATCTCAGTTATGAGGAGAGACTGGATAGGCTGGGTTTGTTTCCCTTGGAGCAGATGAGGCTGTGTGGGGGATCTGATTTGAGGTTTACAAAATA